>NW_006921712.1:5301106-5326287 GCF_000298275.1 Orycteropus afer afer
GCCGCTTTTTAAACCTACAAAATGGTGGTGTCCTCCAGACCGGCAAAAGTCCACAGCTCAGCCCACCTTTCTCTTCACCTTCTCCGTTTGTTCCCCAGCCACTGTGCACAGTCTTCCATGCAGTCCCTGGTTAGCAGGGTGAGTTTTGGGTTAATTCTTAGGTCCTACCACCACTCGGGAATCTCCAAGCCCTGTCATCTGTGCCATCAGGGCTGCTCAGGCCACTGCCAGACTGCAGCTCCGTGTGTCTCCTTTTGTGGTTTCTTCACACAAATTCTGCTAGTTGGGATTTAGTCCACTTTTGTATCTTTCCCTTAAAGGGTCAGGGGTCCAAGATTATCTTCTCTGTCTGTGTTAATTGGTTTCCCATTTCTTTGTTGAAGAGCGTCTGTGCAGTCCTTCTGCCTAGTCCACCATCTTGCCGGAACTCAGATTTTACATTTTTGTCTGCTGAATTCTATTCTACCCTAAAATTTTTACCTCAAAAACAAAAATAAATATTGCCATCTGTTAGAGAAGAAGCTAAGTACACTGATTTGGATATCAAATACTAAGTTTAATGAAAATTATTGATGAAAAGCCTTAGTCTTTTCTCTACCTATACAATTTTTATTAAAACTCACAGACATGTGGTAGCAAAGTGCTTGATATTTTCATTAGGAAATATTGGAGGAGGCAGATCTTCAAGGAGACAACATAGACTGTGTGCATGGAGCACTCACTACTGCAGGAACAAGCCAGTCAGTACCTGGGTGGCAGTGGAAACAGCCTGAGAACACTGACCACCAATAGTGAAAGAAAATGGGATATAATTCAGAGAAGACAGTGAGAATAAATTTTTATAGGGCTGAATCAGAATACAGTAGGAATTAAACTTCAAGTTGAAAGAATCATTACATTTATCTATTTTAATTTTTTATTGTGATTTGGGTATAAACTCACAAAGCAGGTTCATTTCATTTTCAACAGTTCATGCACATTCAGCTTCATGGCCCCAATTACAATTCCAAAAATTAAAAGGTCTCCTCCTCTCTCTTCCCTGTACTACCCCTTCTCTGTGTCCTTCTTATTTATGCATTCCTGTTTGCACAGCTTTCCCTCTATGTGAATGCTGCCCTTCTGATGTCTCATTGATCTAAAAGGGTAGGTGCCTTTCTCTAGGGTAGGTGTGTGCATCTCCCTGGGGTAGGTGTTCTGCTTATAGGCTTTTTTCCACTGTTTGACTGAGTGCTAATCCACAGAAGTGAGTCCAGTTCCAGGCTTGAAGGATAACCCAGGGACATAGCCTTAGGGGTTCCACCAATTTCTATTGCACCAATAATTCTGGTCTTTTTTTGTGTGTGTTTCTGAATTTTGTTCCATGGTTTTCCTCCCACTCTATCTAGGATCTCCATTTTTTATCCCATTCCAAGTGGTTGGCATTGGTAGCTGGGCACCATCTAGCTCTTCTGGTCTCAAGGTTGTGAAGGCTGAGGTCCATCATATCCTTGGACTAATTTGTTTCCAAATGACTTTGATTTTCTTCACTGTTCTTTGCTCCAGATGAGGGGACACCAATAGTTGCATCTTAGAGATGGCCATTTGAAAGCTTTTAAGACTCCAATAACTATTCACCAAAGTAGGATGCAGAACAAGACTTTTATGGACTATTTTGTGCCAATTGACTTCTATGTTCCAGAGACCGTGTTCTTCAACTCGCAAGGTTGGTAACTCTCTCTCTTTCTCAAGGTGTTTTGTTGTTAGTGAGAAGCTATTCCAACCTTGTTCCCTGTTACTTGTGTAATGTGTATGGGTATTTTTGTAGCACAAATACACATGTAAGAATATAATCAGCCAAATCTAGTCATGGTCATGAGTATATTCCTGTTCACCTACCCACGCCTGATCTTCTCACCTGTCTGTGCATTTATCCATAGTCTACTGTTTGCTGCCGCTGATAATACAGTATTGTGCATATAATGTCATTTGCCTCTGTTGTCTATATGTTTTGTGTAAGTTTCTGTGTCCTCTTTGTTCCTATTGTCATTGTGCTGGTCACACACTTTTGTTATATTGCCTTTCCCTTCACCCAAATCAACACATGACTGTTAACTAGTCAGGATTTTTTCCTTCCCTTCCCTCCCATCCCTGGTAACCAACAAAATAAATTTTCTTCCCTGCATAAGCCATTCCTTTACTTTTTATAATAATTGAATCATTCAATAATTATCTTTCTGTGGCTGACTTATTTCACTCAGCCTTATGTCCTCCAAAATCATTCATGTCATTAGGTGATTCATGGATTCTTCATTATTCTTTAATGTTGCATAATTTTCCATTGTGAGAATGTACCATAATTTGGTTATCCATTCTTCTGTTGATAGGAACTTAGATTGTTACCCTATCTTTGGTATAGTCAGTTGTGCTGCAGTGAACATGGGTGTACATATGTCTATTTGTGTCCTGGATCTCACTTCTTTAGGATATATTCCTAGTAGTGGAATAGCTATATCAAATGGTATTTCTATTTCTAATTTTTTAAGGAAGTGCATACTGTTTTCCACAGTGGCTACACCATTTTATGGTACCACAAGTAGTATATGAGAGTTCTAATCTCTCTACATCCTCACCAGCATTTGTTATTTTTCCACCTTGTTGAAATTTGCTATTATTGCTTGGGTGAGATGATATTTCATTGTTACTTTGATCTGCATCTCTCTAATGGCTAATGATCCTGAGCATTTCCTCATGTGTTTGTTGGATGCCAGTGCATCTTCTTTAGTGAAGTATCGTTCATATCCCTTGCCCATTTTTGAATTTGATTATTTGTCTTTTTGATGTTGAGGTTTTAAATTTTTCTATAAATTGTAGAAATAATTACCTTGTCAAATATGCCATAGCCAAATTTTTTTTCCCAATCTGTTAATTCTCTTTTTAATGTTTTAGAGAAGTCTTTTGATGCACATAAGAATTTAATTTTTAAAAGGTCTCAGTCATCTAGTTTCTCTTTCACTGTTTGTGCTTTTTGGGTTATGCTTCATAGTCTATTTGTGCTATAAAATAGGGCCCCTAGATTTGTCCCTGTTTTGTCTTTGATGAGCTTTATAGTCTTAGGTTTCACATTTAAGTCTTTGATCCATCTGGAGTCAGTTTTTGTGTATGGTGTGAGTTATGGATCTTGTTTCATTTTTCTGCAAATGGATATCCAGTTTTGCCAGTACCATTTGTTAAAGAAGCTATCTCTTCCCCTTTTAATGGACTTTGGCCGTTTGTCAAAGATCAGATGTCCATAGATGGATGGGTCTATTTCTGAATTCTCAATTCTGTTCCACTGGTCCATTTGTCTTTTGTCGTACCAATACCATGTTATTTTGACTACTGTGGCTGTATAGTAGGTTTTGAGATCACGGAGTGTGACATCTCCTACTTTTTTTTTTCTTCTTCATTATTGCTTTGCTTATCCAAGGTCTCTTTCCTTTCCATATAGTTAAGAAGCTCTGGTGGTGTAGTGCCTAAGGCATTTGACTGCTAACCACAAGTCTGGCAAATTCAAATCCACCAGCCACTCCACAGAAGGAAGACTGGGCAATCTACTTCTGCAAAGAATTATTGCCTCAGAAACCCAAAGAAGGTCTCTATTTTTCCATGTCTTTAAAGAATGCTGATGGATTCTGTATTGGGATTGCACTGAATATATCAATTATTTCAGTAGTATTGACATTTTCACAATATTCAGTCCTCCTACTGATGAACATGGCATGTTCTTCCATTTATGTAGGTCTTATAGTTTCCTGTAGTAGTGTTTTGTAGTTTTCTTTGTATATGTCTTTTATTTCTCTGGTAAGATTTATTCCTTAGTATCATATCTTTTTGGTAACTATTGTAAATCGTATTTTTTTTTTCCTTTTCAGAGATCTCTTTGTTGATGTAGAGGAATCCAACTGATTTTTGTATGTTGATCTTTTAGCCTGTTACTATGCTAAATTTTTCAATAAATTCCACTAGTTTTCTTGCTGAGTCTCTTGGATTTTCTAGGTATAGAAAATGTTTGTGAAAGTTTAATTCTTCCTTACTTATTTGGATGCCTTTTATTTCCTTATTGCCTTGACTAAGCCTTCCAATACTATGTTGCATAGAAGTGGCAATAGAGGACATCCTTGTCTGGTTCCTGTTCACAAGGGGGATATTTTCAGTCTCCTCTATTGAGAATAATGTTGATTGTTGGTTTGGGATGTAAACCCTTTATTATGTTGAGGAATATCCCTTCTATTTCTCTTTTTCTGAGAGATTTATCAGGAATGGGTGTTGAATTTTATCAAATGCCTTTTCTGCCTTGGTTGATATGATTATGTTCTTTTCCCTCATTTTAAAATTTATGTCATGTATTACTTTTTTTTAGAAAAAAAATTTTGAACCATCCTTGCACAACTGATACAAATCCCACCTGGTCATGGTGTTTTATTTTTTTGATATGTTGTTGGATTCTGTTGGCTAGGACTTTGTTGAAGATTTTTGCATCTATATTCATGGGAGATACAGGTCTCTAGTTTTCCATTTTAGTGATGTCTTTACCTGGTTTTGGTATCAGGGTTATGCTTTATTCATAAAATGAATTTGGAAGTATTCCACCATATTTTTTTGCTCTATTAGTGTTACTCATCTGTTGAGTGAGATGGTTAGTATAGTATATACAGCTAACTAGTGAAGAGTTAACGTGTTCCTCCCATTGGATGAGACAGGGAAAAAAGAGAGAGAGAGAGAGAGAGAGAGAAACCTAGGAGAAGAAGAAAAGACTTCTGGCTAGCAGTCAAATGCATTAGGCACTATGCTAACAGAGCTCCTATAGTAAAAAATGTTGTTGTTGTTGTTGTTGTAGTTGTTGTTATGTGCCGTGGAGTCGGCCCTGACTCATAGCGACCCTCCTTGGGTTTCCGAGGCAGTATCACTATGGAAGTAGATTGCCCAACCTTCCTTCAGAAGAGTGGCTGGTGGGTTTGAACCGCCAACCTCCTGGTTAGCAGTCAAGTGCCTTAGGCACTATGCTACCAGAGCTCCTATAGTAAAAATAGAAGATAAGAAATAGGGAAGATGGAAAAAGAATATAAGAAAAAGAGAGAAAACTTAATAAGGGAAGTGAGAGGGACAAAGGTGGTAAACATGAAAGAAGACAAAGAGGTAGAAGGCTAAATGATCAGACAGAAATGTAGAAAATTTGGGGAAAGGAAGGCAGAGAAATGAAGGGAGGATAAGGTAATTAAGAGTGATTTTTCTAGTTATGTTCAGCCAATGGTCCTGGGAATGGCAGAATCTGCTCAATCAGCAGAGTGTGTACCCATGTAGGGGAGAAAGGAAATTGGCACAAGAAATGACCACCTTTTTTCTGTGCGTTTAGTATGAGATAGATCAGCCAGTGATGCAGGTGTGGGAGAAAGACAGCTTCATCCCTGGGGGTCTGTTTGAAACAGTTTGCTGAGGGTAGCATTCAGCCTTCAATCAAAGTCCTGCAGTTCAAACCCACTAGCTGACCCGTAGAACAAAGGACAGCCCTCCTCAGCAAAAATCCACAAGCCCCCAAACTCCAGGAGTCAGTTCCACTTTGTGCCAAAAAAGGTTGCTAAGAATGGACTCAAACCCACTGCTATGGGTCTGATTTAGGGTTTGGTTTATTTGGGAGTTTTTCTTCCCTTTACCTCACTCTCTCCCTGACTGAGGCAGCTTAAGCTACAGGAGGTCTGATCTGTTTCCCTATACAATCTTTTCCCATATGCACAGCTTTAGCTCACATTGAAATCTTCTGGATCTGTCTACCTGGTGTCTTTAATTCCAGGTAAAAGACCTGTGAAGACCTATGGTCTGGTGAAGGTCCCCCCCGCCCCCCACCGACCCTCCTCAACCTCCTTTGTGTTTGTAATGGCTTCTCTTCAGCTCAGCTGCTTTTCTTTTGTCCTGGTCACTGAATTCACTCCTTTTCCTGTCTTACTCAATGTAAAACTTTATCACCTCATTAAACTCACTGCCATCGAGTGGATTCTGACTCATAGCAACCCCCATTGGATTTCTGATGTGGTAAATCTTTATGGAAGTAGGTTGTCCAGTCTTCTTCCACGGGGTGGCTGTTGGGTTTGAAGAACCAACCTTCTGGTTAGCAGTCACATGCCTTAGGCACTGAGCCACCAGGGCTCCTTATCATTAAACCAAAGCAAAATGACTGCATGGAGTCGGATCCAACATATAGAGACTCCTCCTTGGGTTTCTGAGGTGGTATCTCTATGGAAGTAGATTGCCCAATCTTCCTTCTGAGGAGAGGCTGGTGGGTTTGAACCATCAGCCTTCTGGTTAGCAGTCAAATGCCTTAGGCACCACACCACCAGGGTTCCTTAATATTGTTGTTGTTGATGTTATATGCTGTCGAGTCAGACCCGACTCATAGCAACCTTTCCTTGGGTTTTCGAGGCAGTATCACTACAGAAGTAGATTGCCCCATCTTCCTTCCAAGGAGTGGCTGGTGGGTTTGAACCGCCAGCCTTCTGGTTAGTAGTCAATGGCCTTAGGCACTAAGCTACCAGGGCTCCTCATAATTCCAGCATCATTATTTGTATCTGTTTCCCTGAGTTTCTATAAATCTATGTTGACGAGAGATCTGGTGCTCTCTTAGGACACTTCTGAAAGAATTATTTTATAATTCAGTGTCTGAAGCACTTGACTGTTAAGCAGAATGTTGGCAGTTCAAACTCACTGGCCACTCTGTGGAAGGAAGACTGGGCAATCTACTTGCTTAAAGATTTACCACATCAGAAACCCAATGAGGGTCGTTATGATTTGGAATCGACTGGATGACAGTGGGTGTGGTTTGGTTTGGTCTGGTTTGGTCCAATTGATGAACAGGAAGTGACAATGTAGGGCTTCTGCTCTTCCCTAATTCCTTCTACTGGTTTGCTTCCCTATACTCCAAGTTCCTGTCTGTGTAACCAGTGGTACATCTTGGATATTTGTGGATTAAATGGTTATTTATCTTGGATATCTGCTAAATGGACAACATGAAGCCTGAACTTGGAGTTATGAAAAAGTATATCCCTGGTAAGGACATTATCAAAAACATGGGTTCTAGGTTGACCAAAAATTACAGCAGTTATTTGATCTCTTTTTGTACTTTGGCATAATTTATGAAAATTGTGACATCTAGGCTTCTTTGTTGTTGTTGTTGTTATGTGCCATTGAGTCAGACCCGACTCATAGCGACCCCTTCTTGGGTTTCTGAGGCAATACCACTACAGAAGTAGGTTGTCCCATCTTCCTTCTGAGGAGGGGCTCATGGGTTTGAACTGCCAGCCTTCTGGTTAGCAGTCAAGTGCCTTAGCCACTATGCTGGGATTCTTTAGTTACATATAAATCATTATACATAAGGGTTTTATCTTATCTTTTCTTCCTTCTTAACAATATGTGTCATGTAATTTTTAGTTAGGGAATCAAGAACACTATCCTTGACCAAGATAACTGATGTGTTAATTACAGATTTTTGTCATTTATTTTGATCCATCAACATCATATTAACTGTTCAAACAAGGTGTTTCTTTCTTTGTTTTCTTATCAGTTATAATGCAGTGAATCACTTAGTGTGGCTCTTCTGGCTGTGGTCTTTGTGACTCGCACTGGATGACTGGGTGGAACTGTGTAAATGTGTGATGCTTTGTAGCCCACCAAGGGGATTAGATAGCTTGTTGTTGTTGTTGTTGTTATATGCCGTCGAGTCGGCCCCGACTCATAGCAACCCCTCCTTGGGTTTCCGAGGCAGTATCACTATGGAAGTAGGATTGCCCAACCTTCTTTCTGAGGAGTGGCTGGTGGGTTTGAACTGCCGGCCTTCTGGTTAGCAGTCAAGTGCCTTAGGTACTATGCTACCAGAGCTCCTAGATAGCTTGTTAGTAATGTAAATAAAGTACATGGCACCCTTGTGGGGTTGGAATCATGGAAATAAGGTGTATGGAACCATAATGTGGGGATTGATCATTTGTCATTTTACTAGGCTTAAAACAAGCCCTCCTAGAGGTAGAGGGAGAATCTCACTGCCATCAAGAGAAAAGAGTTGGAGGAGGAGTGGAGCAAATCCTTGAACCTGAGATCCCTGTGCTGGACCATCTTGTTGTCAGAAATATTGGCTGAGAGACTGCAGAGACAGATGGCAGACAGATGGCAGCATCAGAACTGAGAGACTGGCACAAGACAGAGCAGGGTGCTTGCTAGCCCATTGAGTAAGAATGTTTAGTCCCTTTTGGCAGAGGTTTGCTGGTGGAATGGGGTGTGCCTAGGTGTACTTATCAGCAGAGCTAAAAAAAAGCTTTGTAATACTTGCTTGAGTAGGTCAGAGGCCAGGCTAAGAGGCCAAGAGCCAAAGAGAGACATGTCTTTGGGCATGGCCGAGCAGAGGATGTACTGATAGAAGGACCGTATCCTTAGAGTTTCTATTACTTCCCTAATAAAACCCATAATCAAGAGTATTGTTTGTCAGTTCTTTTTGCCCATTGCAATGAATTATCAAGCCAAGAAGAGATGTAGCGAATGCCATGGGAGGGACAGGTGGTGTCAGAATTGGAAGATGGCAGCATGTCTGACTTCCACATCATGGTAATCAGCCTTGGGCTGCTGATTCCGTCTCACTCTTCTGAAGTTAGAAGAGGTTAGAGGAGGATGCCATCCACCCCTGCTCTTTTTGCACCTGTTTACTCTGAATTTCCTGAATTTATATTTTATGTGTCTCATTTTAATTTGTACCTCAAGATCCTGTTT
The DNA here is from genome assembly GCF_000298275.1 of Orycteropus afer afer. Taxonomy (NCBI): domain Eukaryota; kingdom Metazoa; phylum Chordata; class Mammalia; order Tubulidentata; family Orycteropodidae; genus Orycteropus; species Orycteropus afer. The sequence goes on from NW_006921712.1 coordinate 5,309,870, forward strand.
TGTTCTTGTAGCTCAAGTTACATTCATGTTCTACCTTTATAATGTCACCATAATTCCATTTTGTAAATAAGCTTTAAAAATCTGAATTCTTTGCTTTTTTGGTTTACCACTTTCTTTCTTAGGGAGAATTTTTGTGAGTGAAATTAAGTACTTTTTGGAATTCTTCTAAATTCCATTGTTCTTTAATTCCCCTTCTAAAATCTTCTTATAACACAAGACTATGCTTTTCTCACAACATTCTTTCCTATAACTTTTTAAACGGCTTTGATAGGAATGCAGGTTTCCTTTGAAATGTGAAAGCTAGAATAATTTTTCTTGGTTTTCCTTTTCCATTACTGACTGTTGCTTCTTTGATTTTCTTAGTACTCCTTACGTACTCAATCTCTAAACTTTGGATTATCCTTGGAAATTTCTCTCTCTGGTATTTTTTTTTTTTTTACCAAGTTCTGTGCCTTTAAGTATTATACACCTGCTGAGAACTCTAGTATTGCATTTGCCCTTGAAATTCAGACTCAAACATACAAGTGGCTACGTAACATTTTCACCTGGAATATTTAAATAAATCTGAGACTTAACTTGTCTAACAACTAACGCAAAACAAAAACGCACTGCTGTGGAGTCAGATCCGACTCATAGTGACCTCTCCTTGGGTTTCCAAGGCATTATCACTATGGAAGTAGATTGCCCAACCTTCATTCCAAGGAGTGACTGGTGGTTTTGAACCACCGACCTTCTGGTTAGCAGTCAAATGCCTTAGGCACCACTCCATTCTCCAACCAATTTGCTTTTTCTCCAGTGTTCTCCAACTCTATAAGAGTAAAAACTCCTTTTTTTCCTCAATTACACAAGCCAAAAATAATGTGTCATGGTTGGCTTCTCTGTTTCTCTCATAGCTTTCTTTCAATCCACAGTAAATCCTGTCCTCTCTACTTTAAACATACATAGTGTTTACCACTTACATTGATTAAAGCCACCATCATATCTCATTTAGTGTAATTGTCTTTCCTTTCCCCCCCTTGTCTTCCTACTGTAGTTTAATCTCCACACAGCATCTTGAGTATACCTTTAAAAGTATCATTTAGAGCAAGTCATTCCCCTGGTCATAACCCTCCAAGAACTGCTCCCTCAAAATCGTATAGCACACAGCCTTGTTGTTTTCATTGTTACGTGCCACTGAGTCAGTTCTGAGCCAGTTCCTATTCATGGCGAGTACATTTATTACACCAAAATAAAACACTGCCCAGTCCTGTGCCATCCTCACAATCGTTGTTATGCTTGAGCCCATTGTTGTAGCCACTGTGTCAGTTCATCTCTTGAGGGTCTTCCCCTTTATCACTGACCATAGCTTTACCATGACTATAAGTCTTTACATTCTTTCATACCCTTCAGATCTCACCTCTTATTGCCTTCTCCATCTCTCCATGCCCCCATCCTTTGCCCCTCTCCCAGTGTATTCCAAACACAATAGCCTCCTTGCTTAATTGATGGTTAAAGGTGGTGTCTGTAGTGAAGTAGGAAGATTGGCATGGTGCTTACTTAAGTATTCCTAGCCCCATTACTATAGAAATAAGGACCAATAGTGATCCACTTGCAGTGAAGCTGTTTTTGTTGTTAGTTGCCAATAAGTTGATTCCAACTTATAGAGATCACATGTGTTACAGAGTAGAACTGCACCACAGGGTTTTCTTAGCTGTATTCTTAACAGAAGCAGATAGCCAAGCCTTTCGTCTGTGGTATCACTAGGTGAATTTGAACCAGCAGCTTTTAGGAAAGCAGTTTGCCACAGCTATGAACATCTGCAGTGGAGTAGGTTTAGATAAATTAGGAACAATAGTGATTTATATAAATGTATTTAATTACAAGTTGATGATAGCTCTGTGAATATATAAGCAAATTGCCAAAATTTGGGACTTAAATTATGCTTATCTTCTATTGCTCATTATTAGGTGAGTGATAAACAGCTTTGGGGAAGGTCTCTACCCATTTATTTCTTTCAAGGATGTAAAGCTGCATCTCAAATTTAATAGTTGTTTTTAAGAATTCAGTTCCTTCCCTGTTAGTCTGAAAGACTAAGGACCATGTGAACCCCAGCCTCTAGGACCATAAGACCAGAAGGACTAGATGGTGTCTAGCTACCATTCCTAACTGCTCTGAAAGGGATCATAATAAGAAGTCCTGGATAGAGTGGGAGAATAACAGGAAACAAAACTCAAAATTATACAGAACACCAGGCTTATTGGTCTGATAGAGACTGGTGGAACCTCTGAAACAATGGCCCTTTGAGCCTGGAACTGAACTCTCCCCTATGGTTCAACTTTCAGCCAAACAACAGCACACCTATAAGGAGAACAATAACACAACGGTCCTTAGAACAATCAAGATCTAAAAGATAAAAAAAGCAGCATTTTTCCCTGGATAAAGCTGAGAAGACAAGAAGGAATAGGAAAAAAGGGTGACTAAAAATGGTAAACATAGGAAGGAAGTGGAAAGTGTGCTGTTGCATTGCAGACCTTGCAATCGATGTCAGAAAACAAAATGTGTATGACTTGTTGAATGGAAAAATCAATTTTGCTCTATAAGTTTTCATCCAAGTCACAGTAAAAAGTAAAAAAAAAAAAAAAAAAAAGGAGCAGATGTATCTTTAAACCTCTACTGTCTAAAATAGTAGCCACATGCAACTCTTGAGTACTTGAAACGAGTTTAAACTAATATGTGCTGTAAGACTAAAATGCACTCCAGATCTCCAAGTCTTAGAGTGGAAAAAAAAAAAAAAAAAGAATATAAAACATCTTATTACTAGTTTTTTAAAAATATTGATTACATGCTGAGATGATTCAATTTTAGATATGTTGGTTTATAAATTATTGAAATAAATAATATTTGTTTCTTTCTACTCTTAAAAAAATTCAGTTCCTTGATTATCACTCCAAATACATAGAATTCATGTATTTCATGTCTTTTTATATCCTCTGAGCACAATGTCTTCTAAATAGTGGTGCTTCATAGAGATGTTTTAGAAGGATAAATATTTCATGTCTGCTTAATTGACTGCCTAGAATCATTTTTTTTTTTTTTTAAATTGCATTCTTAAGCAAAACTCTACACTGACCATATAGGCATAGAAAATGTTAGGCGTAGTGCCGGAGTACCGATAATCTCAATAGAGCTAGTTTTATAATCCACAACATGTTATCACATCTCATTGCTGTCACAGACTTAAAAACAATTAGATGGGGGGAACAGGTCCCATGGACTGGAGTCAGTTCTGACTCATGGCAACCCTACGTGTGTCAGAACAGAATTGTACTCCATAGGATTTTCAGTGGCAAATTTTTTGGAAGTAGTCCCTCAAGCCTCTTTTCAAGACACCTCTAAGTGGGTTTGAGCCATTAACATTTTGGTTAGTAGCCTAGGTTTTGTTTGCGTCACCCAGAGATTTCCTAAAGATAATACGAGGATATTAAAATGCGAAATAATTTGAGAATTGCTAAATATAATGTATCAGTCTGGATGAGTACATATATTCCCAGATTATTATTGTTTTTGCTGTATTTTTGTTAAAGAAGGGTTTTAACTCTGTTATCAACTGAATCTAAAAATGTTAACATTGTTTTTAGCCTCGTGAACATTTCCGTTGTTGTTGTTATGTGCCATGGAGTCGGACCGACTCATAGAGACCCCTCCTTGGGTTTCTGAGGCGGTATCTCTACGGAAGTAGAATGCCAACTTTCCTTCCGAGGAGTGGCTGGTGGGTTTGAACTGCCAGCCTTCTGGTTAGCAGTCAAGTGCCTTAGGCACTATGCTACCAGAGCTTCTGTGAGCATTTTTAGTACTCTTTATATCTGCCATAATATTTTATGTCACTTTTTTTTCCCCCTACCATGTAACAAGCTATCCTCACATTTAATAGTTTAAAGTAAAAATCATTTTGTTTACTGCTCATCTTTTGGCAGGACTTGATGGGGAAAGCTTGAGTCTACCTTATGCTGTCAGATGGGACTGCCTAACTGGAACTGGGAAATTCACTTCCAAGACAGTTTCACTCACTAGCTGGCATGTTGGTGCTGTCTGTTGTTTGGGACTTCAGCTGGCAGATGTCTCTGTTTCCTCTCTATGAGGCCATCTCAGGGTAGTGAAAACTTATGAATTTATGTGATTGTTGGCACCCCCTCTCTCCCATAGTAAAAGTGACCAGGTTCTCCTACGGATTAGATCTGGAACTGGTGCAGCATTTCTTAAGCTGCATTATTTTTGCTGAGGTAGGTTACAGGTCCAATTCAAGGTCAAAGATAGGCATGAGCATGTGAATCAAAGAAGTTCTTTGAAAACCACCAAATAACAATATGTCACACTTCTCAATACTCTTTCTCTGAACATACTCCTCTGTTGGCCCTAACTTCTCTCTTCCTTTCCAGTGGCATTCTTATCAACATAAGTCATACCAGGTTCTTTGTAATGATTTTCCAGACCCCTACAGGAGTCTTGGAAATTTCTCTGACATTTGTGCTTTTACATTACATTCAATCATAATAGTAATGTACGTGCTTGCATTATATTTAGATATTTGAACACAGGAGTCTCCCCACAATTGACTGAATTCCTTGAGGAGAAGAAATCAATTACTGTCATTGTTATTTAATTATTTTCATTGGCTAAAATAGTGGCTCCCATGAACAGGGATTCAGTGAATGAATGAAAGTTGAATGATATGGATATCAGGTCTCACTTTTAAGTCACTAAAGCTAAGTCTAAGGAGCTTTGGGGGAGCAGTGCCTAAGGCATTCAATTACTAACCAAAAGATCAGAAGTTTGAACCCATCAGCTGGTACACAGGAGAAAACAGTCTGCTTCTGTGCAGTTTTACAGCCTTAGAAACTCTATGACGCAGTTCTACTCTGTCCTGTAGGGTCACTATGAATCAGAACAGACTCAATGGCAGTGAGTTTAAGGCCAAGTCTGGTGGTTCAGGAATCTTTAGTAATAAAAGATTAATATTTATTTTAGATTTCTCACATTCAATTTGCTTGTGACATAACCAGCTAGACTGAGCATAAGATTCAGTTTATACATTGACCAATGTATAAACTTCTTTATTTTTGAGCCATAAATATTTCCACTAAAATAGCAAATAGTGTTTCACTGGTATTCATAAGGTTTTCAGTGGCCAATTTTTTTCCAGAAGTGGACTGCAACATCCTTCTCCATAGTCTGTCTTAGTCAGGAAACTCTGCTGAAACCTAACTACTATGGGTGACCCTGTTGTTAGTCAGGGAATAAGGATTGGAGAAAGACTCATTAACAATCTGCAATATGCAGATGACACAAGCTTCCTTGCTGAAAGTGAAGATGACTAGAAGCACTTAATGATGAAGATCAAAGACTACAACCTCAATGTCAAGAAAACAAAATCCTTACAACTAGACCAATAAACAAGATCATGATAAATGAGAAGAGATTGAAGTTGTCAAAGATTTCATTTTACTTGGATCCATAGTCAATGGCCAATGGAAGCAGAAGTCAAGAAATGAGAGGACATATTGCCCTGGGCAAATCTGCTGCAAAGGACCTCTTTAAAGTGTTAAAGAGCAAAGGTGTCACTTTGATGTTTAAAGTGCGCCTAACCCAAGCCATGGTATTTTTAGTAGCCTCATATATGGATGAAAACTAGACAAACAACAAGAAAGACCAAAGAATTGATACATGTGAATTCTAAGATTGCCAAGGAGTACTGAAAATACCATTGACTGCCAGAAGAACAAGAAATCTGTCTTGGAAAAAGGACACCTGAAATGATCCTTAGAAGTGAGGATGGCCAGACTATGTTTGTCTCACATAATTTGGTCATGTTGTCGAAAAGGATCAGTCCCTGGAGAAGGATATCGTGTTTTGTAAAGCAGTTGTTGTTGTTGTTATGTGCCATGGAGTCGGACCCGACTCATAGTGACCCCTCCTTGGGTTTCCGAGGCAGTATCACTACGGAAGTAGATTGCCCCATCTTCCTTCTGAGGAGTGGCTGTTGGGTTTGAACCACCACCCTTCTGGTTAGCAATCAAGTGCCTCAGGCACTAAGCTACCAGAGCTCCCTTGTAAAGCAGAGGGTCATCAAAAAAGGAAAAAACCCATAATATGATGGATTGACACAGCGGATACAATGATGGGCTGAAGCATAGTAACAATTGTGAGGATACTACTCGACCAGGCAGTACTCCATTCTGTTTTACATAGGGTCCGTGTGAGTCAGAGTTGACCTGATAGAACATAATAATAATAACATTTTGATAGATTTTCCCAAGTTTGATTTTAATTATTGATGCAATTTATGTAACTGATTTGTGACTATAAACTCAAAACTTTTTATGTATCATTGGCTAGGGCGAAAGGGAATATGAAGGACAGTGAAGAAATGACAAAATACTGAATTCAACTTCAATCTTGTAATAAGTTTGGAACAGATAAACAATTTGAATAGAATTATTATGTTTCTTATGAAAATAAATTTTACCCCAGGCAAACACTGTAGCACTTGATATTCACTTACCATTCTGATTAACATTAAAGCCATTGCATGGACATATCAGAATATGGATTTAAATATAATAAGATATTTTAACATATTTAAAAGTATATTTATTTATTCATTAAAAAGAGATAAAGCATTTTTAGTGGTATAGTTGTTTTCAAGGGAAAAGTCTATTGCATGACATATTATTTTTCTTAAATGAAAATTTATGTCCTTTTTTCAGGCATTCTGAATTCTTTGACAAGTGTTGATATAATTTTCTAAAACATCACACATCTTTGGCTGTATTTAACCCTATTTCTAATAGATATTTTGAAAACTGCAAATTTGAAAAGTAGATTTAATAGTCAGGGTTAGGAGATTCTATGTTTATATTGATAGCTACACATATAATCTGGATTGTTGAACAGAGCAGATTTAAAAAATACTAGTTAACACCTTGTGTACCTTTCTACTGTCAATTCTAATATTTTTAAAATAAAAATTTCTGTCTATAATCACTATTACATGTTAATGATAGGCTTTTAAAGTTAGAAATTCTTATACTTCTGTATGTAGTGCCTCAGTGTATATGACTGTAATCTTTTAGCTTAAACAATGACTCAATTCACTGCCATCAGGAAAATTCTGATGCATAGTGACCCACATTGGGTTCCCAAGGTTTTAAATCTTTACAGAAGCAGATCATCTCATCGTTCTTCCCTGGAACCTTGATGGGTTTGAACAACTAACATTTGGTTAGCAGCCAAATGCCTTAACCATACACCTCTAGAGCTCCTGAAGCAATTATGCCATAATAATAGGAATTAAAAGTTTATCCTTCAAAATCAACCTATGAAGGTAGAATTGTGAATTTTTAAATGGCTCTTTATCTTTGATTTGTATTCCTTTTTATACTAGCCTCACATCTCACCAGCACCCCTCAACCTCAAGCTTCATGGGTTGCACAGGTACTCAAATCAAATTCCTGATATACCCTGTGTTTTCTATTGTTAAGCCAACACTGGCTGGTTTAAAACATTTGGTAGCTGGATTAAATATGGGATCCAAAGCCCATTGCTATTGAGTGGATTCCAACTCAGCAATCCTATAGGACAGATTACAACTACCCCATGGGGTTTCCAAGGCTATAGATTTTTATGGAAGGAGATTGTCCTGGCTTTCTCCTGAGGAGTATGGTGGATTTGAATCACCCACCCATCAGCCAAGCACTCTAACCACTGCATCAATTAAGCTTCTGAAATATGGGAAACTAAAACCAAAACAAACCAAACTCATTATCATTGAGTCAGACATGACTCATAGCAACCCCTCCTTGGGTTTCCAAGGTGGTATCACTGTGGACAGGGCTCTGGTAACGTAGTGCCTAAGGCACTTGACTGCTAACCAGAAGGCTGGTGGTTCAAACACACTAGCCACTCCTCGGAAGGAAGGTTGGGCAATCCACTTCAATAGTGATACAGCCTTGGAAACCCAAGGAGGGTTCACTATGAGTCGGGTCCGACTCCACAGCACATAACAACAACAACAACAAAATCACTGTGGATGTAGATTGCCCAATCTTCCTTTTGAGGAGTTGCTGGTGGGTTTGATCATCCAGCCTTCTGGTTAGCAGTCAAATGTCTTAGGCACTATGCCAACAGAGCTCCCAAATATGGGAAAAGGTCTTAAATTTTTTATTCTCTTATACTCCAGGACTTTAATGTCCACCTTAAGATTGGGGTTTGCTGAGATAAACTTTACATAATATATGATCTATTTTCTTGATTAAATCTTAGGTTAATATTTTCTATTGTTGTTGTTGTTATGTGCCATTGAGTTGGACCTGACTCATAGTGACCTCTCCTTGGGTTTCCGAGGCAGTATTACTATGGAAGTAGATTGCCCCATTTTCTTCCAAGGAGTGGCTGGTGGGTTTGAACCACCAGCCTTCTGGTTAGCAGTCAAGTGCCTTAGGCACTATGCTACCAGAGCTTACAAACACTGTATTTCTAAATCATATCCCCTCTTCTCCTCCCAACACACATAATTCTTTGAATACTTATTTGAGAAACTATATGTTTCAGGAGATTTTCTTTTTTCCCCCTTCCCAATAACTTACTTGAATTTTATTTTTAAGACAGGATTTACAGTGGTAATAAGTTGATGATGTTTTTTGATTACTAGAAATACTTGATTATAAGACCATTCCTCATTTTCTCCCTCATCTATGATAATAGCTAAGAGCATTATAAGAAAAAAAGAGCTTTTCAGAACAATTGTTCATATACTTTGGCTCTCATTTTCACAAAATATTTTATTTTGTGAAATATATCCAAATTATTTTATACTGATTTTAATGGGATCATGCAGATTACAAACATTACTCAGAATTTATTTCAATGCTCATAATCCTGAATGGTCCATTTATTCATTTATATAATATTTATTGAGTACTACACTATGTACATTTGGTACTTTGCCAGGTTCTAGTGTTATAACCATGAAAAAAAGTATCATAATGCTTGTCCTTATATAGCTTTTAGTCAATAAAAATGTACTTGTAGGGGTTTCAATAACAGTTATACACACCTGATGTAGAAATTTATATATTAAAGTAGGTTCTGTCATAACAAAACCTAAAATATACAACATTGATTGGCTTTGGGACAGGGCATTGAGCAGCTGAGTAGGCAAACAGTAAATATTAAAAATAATTGTTATTTGAACTTGAACAAAAATTGATGTGTGTGCTATATTGTTCCAAAACAACCAGTAAAACTGTTGTCGGCAGTAACTGGTGAAATAGAATGAACAAGAGTTTCTTCAAACTCTCTAGACAACCAACCATTAAAAGGAAAGGTGGTGGGGAGCAGTGTTTATTTTTAGGAATTGACTCATACAATTGTTGGGCTGCCAAATCCTAAGTCTGAAGGTTTGGCAGCAGGCTAGAACCTCTGGCAAGCTGATGTGTTTATAGCCATGAAACAGAATCCTTATTCCTCAGGAAACCTTAGTTTTTGCTCTTAAGGCCTTCAACTGATTGGATGGAGCTTACCCAATTCATGGAGGATAATCTGCTTAGTTCAAAGTCAACTAATATAGATTCAAATCACATGTAAATACCTTTGTAGCAGCAACTAGACTAGTATTTGATATTTGAACAAACAACTGGACACCACAGCCTAGTCAGAATGGCACATAAAATGAATCATTACAATGTTGAACATTGCACCTGGCAAAGGAGAGCATCTTCAACATTTCAGTTAAATACTACATGCATGATAAGCTACAAAAAGAAAGGAGAGCTTAAGGAAGGAAATGCTCAGCTTGCAAGAAGAATTTAAGAGGGAATATAAAGAGGCCAAGACTTGCTGGCTTATAAAGAAAAATCATTTTCAGTCTCTTCCATCTACTAAAACATAAAAGAACAAAAACAGAAAATTAGTCTCTGGTAGTGTGGTGCCTAAGGCATTTGACTGCTAACTAGAAGGCTGGCCGTTCAAACCCACCAGCCATTCCTCAGAAGGAAGATTGGGCAATCTGCTTTACTAAGCATGGTGTCCTTCTCCAGGGAATGGTCTCTTCTGAAAACATGACCAAAACAGGTGAGATGAACTCTGGCCATTCTCACTTCTAAGGAGCATTCCAGTTGCACTTTTTCCAGGACAGATTTGTTAATTCTTCTGGCAATCCATGGTATTTTCAGTATTCTTCACCAACACCGTAATTCAAAGACACCAATACTTCTTTGGTCTTCCTTATTCATTGTCCAATTTTCACATATATATGAGGTGATTAAAAATACCCATACTTGGATCAGGCACACCTTAGTCTTTAAAGGGCCATCTGTGCTCTTTTACTCTCTCTCCCATCAGACACGTATGTTGTTGTTGTTATGTACCATCAAGTAAGACCTGACTCATAGCGAACCCTCCTTGGGTTTCTGAGGCAGTATCACTATAGAAGTAGATTGCCCCATGATGTTCCCAATGTTCCACATCTTTGACATATTTGGTATTATTCATCTTTTTAATTTAGTTATCTACTTACATAGTAATAGGAGATCTGGTAGCATAGTGCCTAAGGCACTTGACTGCTAACCAGAAGGCTGGTGGTTCAAACCCACAAGCCACTCCTAGAAGGAAGGTTGAACAATCTACTTCCATAGTGATACTGCCTCAGAAACCCAAGGAGGGATTGCTATGAGTCAGGTCTGACTTGACGGCACACTTCCACCACAACGACCACAACACTTTATCAGGTATGAAGTAATATGACATTGTGTTATTAATGTGCTTTTCCCTATTAACAAGCAGAATTATGACCTTTTTTGTGTACTTCCTGGCCATCTGCACAATTTTATGAAGTGTAAATTTAGGTCTTTTATCACTTTAAAAAAAAATTGTACTTCTTTTTATCTAGTCTGAACATATATCTTTTGTTAGATATATGTAGTGTAAATATTTTCCATTCTGTGGCTTTCTTTTTCATTTCTTAATAGCATTTTCTGATAAGGTATAGTGTTTAATTTTGATAAAATCCAGTTTATCATTCCCCTTCTTCTTCTTTACTGTGTAAGAAATCTTTGCCAAGGTCATGAAGATGTTCTCCTATGTTTTCATTTAGAAGTTATATAATGTATTTAAGCCTTGGCGCCTTAAAAAAAAAAAAAAGTTAACTATATATCTTTATGGAAGTAGATTGTCAATCATTCTTCCACAGAGTGACTGGTGAGTTTGAAACCCCAACTTTCTGGTTAGCAGTCAAATGCCTTAGGCACGTGCCACCACAGTTCCTTAACTTTGTAATTAGCTTCACAATTTCTACTAACAGATTGCAAGGATTATTTTTAAATCAGTCAAGATTTACATGTTGTTGTTGTTGTTGTTAGGTGCTGTGAAGTTGTCTCCAACTCATAGTGAACCTGTGCACAGCAAAATGAAACACTGCCCAGTCTTGTGTCAGCCTCATGATATTTGCTATACCTGAGTTCACTGTTGCAGCAACTGTGTCTATCCATCTCATTGAGGGCCTTCTCCTTCTTCATTGACCCTTCACTTTACCAAGCATGATATCCTTCTCCAGGGAATGGGTCCTTCTGACAACATGACCAAAAGAGGTGAGACGAAATCTGGCCATTCTTGCTTCCAAAGAGCATTCAGCTGCACTTCTTCCAGGACAGATTTTTTTAGTCCTTTTAGCACACCATAGTATTCTTAGCATCCTTCTCCAACACCACAACTCAAAAGCATCAACTCTTCTTCAGTCTTCCTTATTCATTGTTCAGCTCTCACATGCATAAGAGGTGATTGAAAACACCATGGTTTGGGTTAGGCTCACCTTAGTCCTCCAGGAGACATCTTTGCTTTTCAGCACTCGAAAGAGGTCTTTTGCAGCAGACTCTGATGTCTTGATGCTCCTTTCATTGGTGTTGATTGTAGAACCAAGCAATAGGAAATCTTTGACCACTTCAATCTGTTCTCCACCCACCATGAAGCTGCTTATTGGACTGGATGTAAGGATTTTTATTTTCTTTATATTGAAGTATGATCCTTATGTAGTCTTTAATCTTTGTCAGTAAGTGCTTCAAGTCATCACCATTTTCAGCAAGCAAAGTCATGTCATCTGTGTATTGCAGGTTGTTAATGAGTCTTCTTCTAATACTGATGCCATGTTCTTCTTCATATAATACAGCTTCTCAGATTATTTGCTAACCATACAAGTTGAATAAGTATGGTGAAAGGATACAACCTTGACACACTCCCTTCTTGACTTTGAACCATGCAGTATCCTCTTGTTCTGTTCAAACAACAGCCTCTTGGTCTATGTACCGGTTCCTCACAAGTGCAATCAAGTGTTCTGGAATTCCCATTCTTCTCAATGTCATCCATAATGTGTTATGATCCACAAATCAAATGCTTTTGTATAGTCAATAAAACCCAAATAAACATCTGTCTGGTATTCTTTGCTTTCAGCTAAGATCCATCTGACATCGGCAATGATATCCCTCATTCCATGTCCTCTTCTAAATCCAGCTTGCATTTCTGGAAACTTTCTGTCAATATACTGCTGCAACCATTTTTGAATTGTCTTCAGTAAGATTTTACTTGCACGTGCTATTCATGATATTGTTAGATAATTTCCACATTCTGTTGGATCACCTTTCTTGGGAATGAGAACAAATGGATCTCTTCCAGGCAGTTGGCTAGGTAGCTGTCTTCCAAATCTCTTGGCATAACCAAGTGAGTGCTTCCAGTGGGGCATCCATTTGTTGAAACATTTCAATGGGTATTTTGTCAATTCCTGGAGCCTTGTTCTTCACCAATTCCTTCAGTGCAGCTTTGCCTTCTTCCTTCAGTACCATTGATTCTTGATCATATGCCACTTCCTGAAATGCATAAAGATTGACCAGATCTTTTTGGTACTGTGACACTGTGTATTCCTTCCATCTTATTTTGATGCTTCCTGAATCATTCAATATCTTGCCCATAGAATCTTTCATTATTGCAACTTGAGGCTTAATTTGTTTCCTCAGTTCTTTCTGCTTGAGAAATGCTGAGTGTGTTCTTCCCTTTTGGTTTTCTAACTCCATGTCTTTGGACATTTCATTATAGTATTTGGCTTTGTCTGCTTGAGCTGCTTTTTGAAATCTTCTGTTTAGCTCTTTTATCTTGTCATTTCTTCCATTTGCTTTAGCTACTCTCTGCTCAAGGGCAAATTTCAGAGTCTCTTCTGATGTCCATTTTGGTCTTTTCTTCCTTTGCTATCTTTTCAATGACCTATTGCTTTCTTCAGGAGCTCTGGTAGCATAGTGGCTAAGGCACTTGACTGCTAACTAGAAGGCTGGCGGTTCAAACCCACCAGCCACTCCCTGGAAGGAAGATGGGGCAATCTACTTCCGTAGTGATACTGCCTTGGAAACCCAAGAAGGGGTTGCTATGAGTTGGGTCCGACTTGACGGCACATGACAACAACAACAACAACAACATTGCTTTCTTCATGGATGATGTTCTTGATGTCATACCTCAATTCCTCTGGTTTTCAGTCATTGATGTTCAATGCATCAAATCTATTTTTAAATAATCTCTAAATTCAGGAGGGATATTGTTGTTGTTGTTATGTGCTGTCGAGTCGGACCTGACTCATAGCGACCCCTCCTTGGATGTCTGAGGCAGTATCACTATGGAAGTAGATTGTCCCATCTTCCTTCCAAGGAGTGGAGAGATATTATCAAGGTCTTATTTTGGCTCTTGTAGACTTGTTTTAACTGTCTTCAACTTCAACTTAAGTGTGCATGTGAGCAATTGATGTTCCACAATCCGCTCCTGGCCTTGTTTTGGCTGATGATATTGAACTTCTCCATCATTTCTTGCCACAGATGTAGTCAATCCAATTCCTGGGTATTCCATCTGGTGAAGTCCACATGTATGGCCATCGCTTATGTTGTTGAAAAAAGGTATTTGCAATGAGTAAGTTGTTGGTCTTGCAAAATTCTATCATACAATCTCCAGAGTTATTTCTATCTCCAGAGGCCATATTTTCCAACTAGCAGTAACTCTTTTTTGTTTCCAACTTTTCCCTTCTAGTCATCAGTGATAATCAACACATGTAGATTGCATGTTTGGCCAATTTCAGATTGCAGAAGTTGGTAGAAATCTTCAATTTCCTCTTCTTTGGCTTTATGGTTAGTGCATAAATTCGAATGGTAGCAGCATTAACTGGTCGACCTTGTAGGCATATTTATATTATCCTATCACTTGACTGCTAACCAAAAGGCAGGCAGTTCAAACCCACCAGCACTCCTCAGAAGGAAGGTTGGGCAATCTATATCCGTAGTGGTACTGCCTCGGAAACCCAAAGAGGGGTTGCTATGAGTCGGATCTGACTCGACGGCAGTGAGTTTAGAGTTAAATAGCATTGTATTTCAGGACAGATCTTGAAACATCCTTGTGATGATGAATGCCACACCATTCCTCTTTAATTTGTCATTCCAGGGATAGTAGATCATGTAGTTGTCTGATTCAAAATGGCCCAAATCATTCCATTTCAGCTTGCTAATACCTAGGATATTGATCTTTATGCATTCCATTTCATTTTTTGAGAGCTTCCAATTTTCTTAGATTCATACTTCGTACATTCCATGTTACAATTAGTAATGGATGTTTGCATCTGTTTCTACTCATTTCAGCCTTACTAGTCTTAAAACCAATAAATCTTATGGTGTTTGCTCTCAATAACATCTTAAAACATTGTCTGAAAGAAAAGCACAGTAAATAATATAAAATATAATGATGTGTAACATCGTTGATGGGCATGGCTTAGTGTTTCTGATGTTTCTGAGAATAGAAGTTCAGTCAAAGCTTCATAGAAGAAGGAAACTGAGTTCAGGTAGTCAGCCATTTTGTATATATTATTGAACATCTACACTGCATGAGGCTATGTGCTGAGTTCTCCAGAAATTACAAGGATAAAAGTAGGTAGGGATACAATTATGTAAGACAGATAGATATTTATAAAATAAGAGTAATGTTTAGGAATGTGTAATTGAGCATAAGAAATTGACTGTAGGAACTTTTTGTGGCCTTTCAATATCCATTCTTTCTTGCTTCCTCAAATATAAAAACACCACCACTCCCATTTTTTTTTTTTTTTAAAGCTAGATTCATTATTGTCTGGTTAAAAGACCATTCTTTGTGCTTTTATAGCTGGATGTGATCGTTTTGAGTAAGTTCTGGACAATGGAATATAAGTAGACCTTTAAAAAAATATTTTGTAGGAAGTTTTCCTTTGCAACATGGAGCTCAACTGCAGTGAATTGAAGCTCTAGAATGGATCTTGAACCATGAGGATAAAGGCCACATGTCAGGGAGGATAGAACTGAGAGCTGGAAGTAGCCTAGGTGTCTATGACTCTGAGCGGCCATACCAACTCTGGCCTGCCTCACTCCAGGTTTCTTTATGTGAGCAAAAATAAAACTCAATTTTACTTAAGCTACAGTCATATTTTTTTTCCCCATTATGTGGAACCAAATGTAATCTTAACTAATACAAATGGGAACAACAAAGATTCCTTGGGGTTAAGAGGAGAAGAAAATGATTTTTGGATGAAGTGACTGGTAAATCTTCATGAAGGAAATGACACTTAAGTTAGGTAATGATAGATGGCTACTTCAGCTGGTAGAAGGGTGAAGAATGACATTAAATTTTAAAATATCAAATAGACAAAGGTCACAGAAAGGACAAATTGTTTTCATTCATATAGATGTCTATTGAATGGATAAATGAATGGCCATTTTTGAACACAGAAAAACAATAGGCAGCTATTTGCCCTCAAGTTACTCATAAGTTAGTGGTGAGAAGACACCAGTGCATACCCATTTATAACAAGGACAGTGTGAAAAATTCTATGACAAGAATATAAAGGAATACTATAAGAGCACATGGAGAAGGACTCCAACCAGGCCTAAGGTAAGAGGATCACAGATGTGTCACTAGGGGTTAATGCTTGAATTTGAGTTTGACAGAAAATAATGCATTCTGTTCTTTGAGGATCCTATATTCCTGTACATTACCTATCTGTTCTTTGAGGCTGAAATGACATCTCATAATACCTTTTCTATATTTTATAATAAATTTTTGAGAAATGTGTTTATTTATAATTACCACAAGAGACTCAAACCATCTAGGTTAAGTATTTTTCTTCATTATTTGGAGACAACTTAGAAGAGATTTAGGATAAATCCTATCTCCAAGCCTTGAGTTTCAAGTGGCTGTTTGAACAGCCGATGAGACTTAAATCAATCACCATCTCTGGCCAGTGACTCATCTATTGTTGTTAAGTGCCGTCGAGTCGTTTCCGACTCATAGCGACCCCATGCACAGCAGAACGAAACACTGCCCGATCCCGCACCAGCCCC
>NW_006921712.1:5330492-5348164 GCF_000298275.1 Orycteropus afer afer
TGCTACTCTGTGCTACGCCTGTGCTTACCTTGCTCCCGAAGACCTGGTCCCTCTCGGTAGGGTAACAAGGGAATGTGTTCAGTGCAGATCAGTGAGTAAGCACACCGATTACTCATCTATTATGAACATTTAAATTAACTAGAAGCGAGAAATGGGAAACTAATGCCCACCATTCTCATGCTGCTTAGCACTCTGTTGATTCTTTCCCATAACTGTGAGTCATTTGATTGTATTTAAATCTGCCCAGTCAGTAACAGCCTATGTTTACCTGCCTTAATCTAGTTAATTTTAAAACCATTAAATAATAAATTTTCTCCTTATGTTTCAATTACTCTCTCTTCAGCTTTTTCTCTGATTCTCTGTAGTCCATATCCTCTTTACTACTCAAACCAAAAACCAAACTCACTGCCATTGAGTCCATTCGAACTCATAGTGATACTCATTGGGTTTCCAACACTGTAAATTTTCACAGAAGCAGATTTCCTTATCTTTTCTGTTGACTAGCTGGTGGGTTTGAAGCCCCAACTTTCTGGCTAGTAGCCAAATGCCTTAACCACTACACCACCAGACTCCTTTATTTTTTTTTACTACTGTAGTTTCTTTTTGTGGTTAGGACTTCTTGGGGTCTAAAACTACAGAAAACATTTTTTGCTCTCTCCTACTCTGCATTCTCTGGTCTTGACCTCTGTAAGACTGGCAGCTGTACTCTATTTGAGAAAAATTAAATTAATTTATAATAATTTTACCTCTTTCATAATGATGGTCTCTGGGCACTTAAGCTTACGCCACACATCTCTTTAAATAGTGTCTCCTGCAATCCTGGCCACAACCTGTCAATTTGTCATGACTTCTATGTTGCTAGACACTGTGCTAGTGGCATTTCAAGAATAGCAGGGTCACTCATGGTGGACAGGTTTCAGTTGAGCTTCCAGACTAACACAGACTAGGAAGAAAGGCCTGATGATCTACTTCTGGAAATCAGCTGATAAAAAACTCAAGAATCACAACAGAACATTGTCCTATACAGTGCTCAAAATGAGCCCCTGGATTGGAAGGCACTGACAATACACAATAGTCACAACAATGGACTAAGCACGCCAACAACCATGAAGATGGCATAGGACAGGCCAACATCTCATTCTGTTGCACATGGGGTCACCATGAGTCAGAGCCTACTTGATGGCAACTAACAACAATAATCTTTGACCTTAGTTTTAAGATTCTGTGTTATGGTTTTAAAATATGGCTGCAAGTTCTTTGATATCCTTCCCATTGGTGCGGGGTGCCCATACCCATTCCCTTGAATTTGGTTAGGATAATGACTGTTTAACAAATAGAATAAAGGGTCACTACACCACTTTAAAAGCTTTCAGCTTTCATCTTGTTCAATGTACCACTCACTCTTAAAGTTCTGAGCAGCCATTTTAAAAGTCTGAGTGTCCTAAGGCTACCATCCTGGAGAAGCCACTTGTAGTCTCCCCAGTTGACAGTCACAGCAGGTGAGTTTTATCAATGTCAGGGGAAAACAAAGAATTCCCCAACTAAACTCTGCCCAAATCCTTGGCCCAAAAAATTGTTTTATGTAATAAATAGGCCTACAAAGGATTTTTTTTTTTTTTCCTTTTTTTTCACTAGGTGCTCACGCTCAAGAATCTAAATGGGAAACACAGGTAAGATTTATATATTAATTCAAGTGTAATATATGAGGCAAAGATATATGTCTTAGTGTGTTTCAGTCATCTTTTGGTGCACAATTGGGCAATCCTACTTCTGTAGTGACACTGCCTCGGAAACCCAAGGAGGGGTCGCTATGAGTTGGGGCCAACTCGACGGCAAATAACAACAACAACAACAACAATTTTAATCCACTAACCCTTGAGGTAATAGTATGCACCAAAAGATGACTGAAACACACTAAGACATATATCTTTGCCTCATATATTACACTTGAATTAATATATAAATCTTACCTGTGTTTCCCATTTAGATTCTTGAGCGTGAGCCCCTAGTGAAAAAAAAGGAAAAAAAAAAAAATCCTTTGTAGGCATCTTTCCCTTCTTTAGGCACACCTATTTATCATCTATGAAGGAGAATTAATTTGTTGGTTTGTGATTTCATTATGTCCAGGACCACCCATGGGTAAAATTAGGCAAATCCCTTATGGTCAGTTTATATGAAAGCATTTTTACTAATGAGTAGAGTTGCTGTTTATTCTTTGTGCAGATTCCATAAATATAGTTCGTTCAATGAAATTATAAGATAACTTAAATGAATAAAGAGAGGAAATGAAAAGACATAGTCTCTTGATCAATTTCCAGTGCCACCTATGTTATTAACTTCTTTAAATTTTTTATTTCCAGCGACTGTTTCAACCAATCTTGATTGAATTAAACATCATAAAACAAAGTAAAAATGATCAAAGCCAATACAGGAACATAAAAGACAGCTTATTTCAAGGAATGCGATTCCTGGAAATCAAGTTAAGTAAAATGGAAAATCAAATTAACTGGAAGTTACGGTGGCTCTCCCTTGCCACCCCATCTTGATATCAGCATCCATAGTTAGGCAGGCAAACTGAGTCTGCTAGGAGCAAGTGGCTACCAGTATGAACAGAATAACCAAGCCATATTTATTTTTCCAATTAGATTAAACCATTTTGGTAATTTCATAAGCTACCTACTGAGCAATGTGATAGGCAGAAAAATTGATTTACTTTTGCACTTTAAAGCAATAGGTTTAAGAAAATATAATATGCCACAATGCTCTAGATTATCTATTCACAATGAGAGAGACAACCACGTGAAAGGAAGGTTTTCATGAATGCTAATCAAAGAATGTCTGTGAACTTCCTCTGGAAGCAATTTTCTCCTCAGCTTCAATAAAATCGAGTACAGTGAAACTTTACAGCTGTGGAACACTTTCATTAATATAACTTCTTTATATTGCCATATTTGACTAAACTGTTTGGGTGATTGCATAATTAGTGCATTTTTCTTCCTTAATAATCATGGCTACTTTAATTAAACAGTATATGGGGGAAATATAAAATAAGTTGTAAAACACAGCTTGCAGTTATAATTTTGGAACTTTAGCTCACCTATATGGTTTATTGTGATTTTCTTTTTATACTAGTTAGCAATTCGTTTTATACGTTAAACTGAAAAGTTCTCAAAATAAGCATGTGTTTAGAATCCTATCCCAATTATATACTTAAAAGGGCATATATTTTTTGACTGCTAACCAGAAACTGGTGGTTCAAACTCACCATCCACTCTTTGGATGGAAGATTGGGCAATCTACTTCCTTAGAGATATGGCCTTAGAAACCCAAGGAGGGGTCTCTATGAGTTGAAATTGACTGGACAGTGTGAGTTTCTTTTTTTTTTTTTTTTCTTTTTCTTTTTTTTCTCTCTCTCTCTTTTAATAATAATCTAACTGGCAAATAATAGAATATTGGAATATCTAAAGGCAGCATTAAATACACTTTACTAATTGAAAAAAAAAAAAAAAAACAGTATTTGCATATTGTCCTTTTCACATGGAGGATCACACAGCATACCAAACAAATATAACCTGAAGGAATGCATTTAATGGTTGCACATATCAAGGATAAGATGTTCTAGTTCTTCAGTTGTAAGATATTTTTTGTCAATATTTTCATTATACTAAAATCAAGATGTTTCTTATAATTATTATACCTTATTTTCTTCTCTTCAAATTTATTATTTAATTGATGGTACATCTTAAAACTGATTGTGCCAGAAACCTGAATAAATGTAATTTCCTCTGTTCTCTGACCTGGTTAGGCACCATTTAGAATACAGATGTCTACCGAAGTGCATTGAGGAGGCAGCAACAAAGATAAAGATGAATCTGTGGTGTTGAGCCTTAGAGGGAACTGAAAATGTTTGATGCTTTAAAAAAAAGTGTTGAACTGCTTTGGACTTGGTCTTTCTTTCCTGTCTTGATTTAAAGCTGACGTCTTTAACTTCCACTCATTGGTCTGCATCTGTCTTATAATTAGCATAATCACTCTTCTGTGCAAAAGCCCTTTAAATTCTTGAAAGTCAGCACACTATACACACTAGACTTCCAAAGCACAGTAGTTGAGTGCAGATTCTAGTGTCTGATAGACCTGAATGAGAATTATTGCTCTGCCTCTTGTCAAGTGTATGCCTTTGGACATCTATCCAATCTCTTTGTGCTCCAGAGTGTTTATCTGCAGAATAAAGTCAATCATAGTATTATATCATAGAGTTAAAGAGTAAAGTAAATAAAATAGCCCTGTTCTTGACATTTAATGAATGATGATTATTTTGTATTCTCAGACATTTTATTAGGAGCTCTGGTAGTGTAGTGCCTGAAACACTTGACTGCTAACCAGAAGGCTGGTGGTTCAAACCCACCAGCCACTCCTCAGAAGGAAGGTTGGGCAATCTACTTCTGTAGTCATACCACCTCAGAACCCAAGGAGGGGTTGCTATGAGTTGAGTCTGACTCGACGGTACATAACAAAAACAACAACAGACATTTTATTAGGATAAAATGATAATAAAGTCTTGATACATGATCTAAAGAAAGTCATCATCTACTGGGGGAAACAGGCACATAAATATCTATGAAACAAACATAATTACCTATGATGTGATGTAAATTCATATTAAATGAAATGGAAACACATTAGTTAGTGACAATTGTTATCTAACTTTCATCCTCCATATTATAGGAAGAAACAAATGAAACACACACCTTTATTAAGCAGAGAATTGCCAATCAGTTAAACCAATCAAGAAGAGTTTGAGTGACCTTCTTCAAGTAATTCAGGAATGGGAAACAGGTTGGAACATATCAGCATATCTATGTACTCCCTTTAAATCCTTATCACACAAGATACTTTAACACAGGGAAAAAAAGTGGATAAATTTTTTCAGCACATTGCTTTATATAATGCTGTGGTGGTTATGTTTGTGTGTCAACTTGGCTGGGCCTGGTTGAGTGGCTGGGCAGCTGGTGATAGCTATTCCCCATGATGAGACTGCCAATCAACTCTATGATGAGATCTACCACAAGCAGCTGAGTAGCTGTCTTTGGGATGTGGTCTGCTTCCTGTATATAAGCAGAAGCCTTGGGGGATAATCTCTAGCTTATGGTACTCTTGGACCCCGCATATAGCCGTGTTGTTGTTCAGCAGCCTGCCATGCTCTGCCGACCTTGGGACTTGCAATGGACTTAAATTAATGGCCTGCCATGTAGTTTGGTAACATCGGGACTGTGCCATTTTATTTGTTGACCTTGGGCTTGTTAGCCTCAGCAGCCAGTAGCTGCCTGAGTGAAGAGATGCCTGTAGCTTCAATGGGCTGGGAGCAAGAGCCAGAGCTGAAGCCCAAGGTCGAGGGGCTTTCCCCTAAGTCCCTAGAACCTGGCACTTTGAACTCAGACTTCTAGCCTCCTGAACTCTAAGAGAATAAACTCCTGTTTGTTTCATCTCATTTGTGGTATATTGTTCTCAGAGCGGCACTCAGTAACCAGAACAATACTCTTCCTGATTTAAAAAGTATAATATGGCATGTGAAGCATCATTTGATTCAGCACTTCCCTGACCTTCACACATAAATTGGTAGAGGTGTGAATTCTGTTTACACTCTATAGGACTAAGCAGAGGTAATCAGGATGACTGGGGGACAAAATTTAAGAAGGCACTCACTCTCTGGGTCATATAAATATACCGTCAGCAGCTGTGAGTGAAGTCTCTTTAAATTTTGTGCCCTAGTCCCCTGCTTGCCTCACCCTAGTTCCTTGCAGAATTGGCTTTTGAAAATTTTGGTACCTGTGAGGCCATTTGAAAATAGACTATTGTAAAATTTATAAATAATTCAATAAACAACTCTTCCAAAAGATGATACCTAGCTACAGAAAAAGAAAAAAGGGGCAGGGGGAAACATAAAAGTAAGAGTGCTTTCTATTAAATATACCTACTTTTCCAAATTATTCTTGTGTAAATTACATGCCCTAGGCTGTAATTTACACAAGAACTGAATTCACACTGAACTGAAAGATTGGGGAATTTGGTTTTAAAGCTGCTCAAAACTAAATGTGAAGAGAGAGAATTTAAGAATGAAAATAGAGACAGAAGTCTATGCTGAGTAAGAAGAAAGAGGAGCATTGAGTGAATAGTTGAGAGTTTATTTTTATTTCTGTAAGTCGGGAAGTCAAGGTTTTTGAAATTGGGCACAGATTTATGATAACTGTGCTTGAGGAACATGATATAAAGATAATTCTATGTAAAATGAATTGGTTGGGTTATGCCAAAAGTGAAGGTGAGAAAAAGGGAGATGATAAACAGAACCACCTCTGAGTCCCCAGATCTGCAGTACAACAGGATCTTAACATGTACCTGTCTTGTGAACCTAACCTCTTAGACTCACCTGGAAAATGAAATAATAATCTCACATTTTGAAGTTATTATAAAGATTAAATAGAAAAAAAAATAGATATAAAACGCTTACATATGGAAGATTTGTTGTTCTTGGTTGTCATGAAGCCGACTCTGACTGACGGCGACTTGTGGATAACAGATATTTTGCCTGGTCTTGGGTCGTCTTCATGACTGTTGCTATGAGTCCATTGCTTTGGCTATTTTTGTCAATCCACTTGATCATGATTCCCTTGATTTTTCTAAGGAGCCCTAGTGGCACAGGGGTTAAAGCATTTGACTGCCAACCAAAAGAACACCAGTTAGATCCCACTTCACAGGAGAAAGATGTGGCAGTCTGCTTCCAAAAAGATTTACAGCCTTGGAAACACATGGGACAGCTGAACTCTGTCACTCTGAATTAGAATCAACTCCATGACAATTTTTTTTTTTCTTTCCTTTGTTTTCTCTGACCCTCTACTTTACCAAACATGATATGTTTGTCTAGCAATGAGTCTTTCAGCAGTGTTTTAAACATTAATTAAAAATCAGTTTAAGTGTTGGAAATGAAGGAGTGAACAAAAATGACAAAAAGAAAAATTTCCATGTCTTTGGAGAATTCACATTCTTGTAAGAAAAGTAAAACAATTAGTAAATAGTCAGTAAATAACTATGTCAGTTGATGCTTAGAGCTATGTCCAAAAATAAGTCAGGCAAGAGGGACAGAGCGGCATGGGAAGCAAGTGTAATGCAATTGCAGGAAAGACATCAGTGATAATGTTGCATTTTAAAAAGACCTGGAAGAAGTGAGGGAATAAGTCAGGTAGATATTTGGAAGAAAATCATTCAAAAAAGAGTGAGCTGCATGCTCACATCCCAAGAGGGTAGGGTGTGGGAGTGTAAGAAGAACCACAGGATCCAATGGAGTGAGAGAGAAGTTCAGAGAAGGAGGAGTGGGGGAGAAATCACACCAAGCTCTTAGCCCAGTGTAGGGATTATGACTTTCATTCCAATGAAATGGAAAGACATAAAAGGCATGGTGTGACTAGTAGATTACTGTGTTTGGATTAGAATGTAATGAATGTAGGCAAAGGCAGAAGCAAGGAGATCAGGCCAGAGGCTATTGCAGTAATCCAGAAAAGGATTAGGCAGAAATGGCAGAAAGCAGAGATAGCGGGAAGTGGTAAGATTTTGACTTTCTCACCAGGATTTTCTCTCAGAAAGATTATGCCATGTTGAAAAGGAAGAAGAGAGACAGATGACTCCAAACCTTTTGGCCTGAACATCTGAGAAGGTGAACGTCTGAGATGGAGAAACCTGTGAGGACAGCAGGCTTTTGGAGCAAGAAAAGGTATTGTGTTTAGGTCATATTGAATTTAGGTTGCCTAAAAGGCATCTGAGTGGGGAGATCAAGTAGCCAATTGCATTATATTTGCTATTATTATTTTAAATCACTTAGGCATATGGTGAAGAAAGCCTAAGCCAGCATATTTATAACTGAAGTTAGAGAGTAAAATACAAAGAATCATGATTCAAGGTGCACAGGACCAAAATGTTGGGAGAATAATAAGCCATGAAGAATTATGAGAGACTAGACAAGAATACTTATTTGTAATGTGAATTTGTTGAGATGTTAAGCTTCAATTTTTCTTATGTTGGGTTTGGGGTGTGTGATTGTGCACAGGACCAGTGTCTTTTCTTCTTAGTTTCTAAATCTCTCAGAAGAGTATTTGACTCTGTAGATAGATTCTTAATTAATATTTGCTGGATTGGACCTTATCCACGTAAAAATTAGTTATCCTGGAAAGAAAGTAACATATGGAGCTGACAAACTTGTAATTGTTTGAGCTAGAGCTGCAGATTTCTGTCAGATGCAAACAGGTTGGACTTAGAATCTTGTGAGAGAATGTCAATTCTCTGAGGGGAGTGATGACAAAATCGCTTGGAAAAAGACAAGTACAAGGGAGGAACAGATGAAGCTAATTCTTAAAAAAAGAAAAGCTCAGACAGCCACTTTAGGTCAAGTTCCATGGAGTCTTTTTGCTGTTCTAAATTTGTGTTTTTAATCAGAACAGCTAAGCAATTCTCTGTGAATGTTTGTTCTAACTATCAATGGCAATTTTATTAACTGGTTCATCAGAGCACATAAAGTACTGGAAGGTATTTTGGGTAGTTGTGACAGACACGAACTGCAGAGATCCTGTGTTGAGGAACACAAGTAGATTAGTGATAGCTATTAGATGGAGCTATTTACCACTCAAATTTTATCAGAGAGTTGTTGCATTACTAATTCTCAGCTTTATGGTGGTGATCTGTGATTATGCTGAAATTCACTTAAGCCACAACTTTAGATACTTAGCCAAAAGGTTTTTATATCATGTCATAGCAAAGGCAGATGGTCTGAGTGAGTCCCTCCAACTCCATGAACCCAGAAATCTGGATTCTAAGAGAATTAAAACTGTTTCTCATTTCCTCCTGTTTGATCAGTGCTGTAGAATCTTTGATCATAAATGTTCAACAATGGTAGTAAAGCCTTTAATGGACTTTTTTTCTAAAATCACTTTCATGTCAAACAATAGCCCAGTCAGAAGCTTAGGGGAGATTGTTTTGCCTTAGGCATTGAAGGCTTTTAGAGAATTTTCTGTGTGCAGCCAGTTTTGAGGAGCAGGAACCCCAGGATCTAACTAAAAAGGATATGGCATGTCTTTCCTGACTGTGTTTCCAGAACCAACTGACCTTGGAGACCTGCAAGTGTTTTAATGCCATCGTCTGACAAATGAACATGACAACAACCTATAGCACCCCTTTTCACTTTCCCTTCTTCAGAGCACCTTTCAGATAAGTTTGGATTGATGCTGCCTGATTTGAATCATATCTGTTCACAATAAGTGTATTTTGTCACACTGATTTTTGGTGTTTCTCTATGCATTTAGGTTTTTGACAGCTCCTAGACTGGGGAAATAAATCTCTGTTAAAGCCTCTCACACACACCAAAAAAAAAAAAAAAAAAAAAGTGCATTGAGGCTAGAATGTCATCATTATATTTATATTTATTTATTGTTTTAAAACTCTGTACTTTCATTGTTGGTAACCATTATTTAAACCCACCAGCCACTCCTCGGAAGGAAGGTTGGGCAATCCTACTTCCGTAGTGATACTGCCTCGGAAACCCAAGGAGGGGTCGCTATGAGTCGGGTTTGACTCCACGGCACATAACAACAACAATGTACTTTCTTCCAATTTCTTTGTTTTTTAGAAAGTTGTGATGAAGATTTAATAATAGAATAAGATCACATGAAAAGTTTAGTACAGTAGGTGCTTAATAATGTTAGCCTCCTCTCCTTCCCACTCTCCAAGGTTGCCTAAGACGTACTCAACTCTGAAACTGTAAACTATAAGCATATTGCCTTTCTTTTCTATTTGTTTAAATTTATGTACTATTCTCTATTTTACTTCCCTCTGTCTAGAAAAGTCTCCATCCTTCTTTACCCATTTGATTCCTGTTCATCCTCCAGTTCTCAGTTTACATTCTACTTCCTTCCGGAAACTCAGGTGCTTTTTTTCATTTTTCAGTGGGGATTGCCCACCTGTCCTACTTAATCCTGAAGAACTTGTACTTCTCCTATTGTAGTGCTCAGTTCTCTGTTTTGTTATTGACTATACTTACTATACAGTTAGTTTCACTAGAGAAAACATAATCATTTTTGTCTTGCTTGTTATTTTATCCCCAAGTCTAATATGTTATTAGATATTCAATGCTTATTGAATGAATAAACAAGTACTAGTGCCAGTGAAAAATATAAAAATACAAGAACTGACTCTCCATGAAGAACTTAGAATGTTTTGGTGAAAAATATATGAGCAGGAAATCATTAAATGACAACTTGCAACAATATATCACTAATTGTTGACATGACTTCATTTATTGTTTACTACAATATAAACTCAAGAACTGCATACATGCACAGCATGTGTTCACAAAGCTTGTGTACTGTAATAAATATAAATTACACATTAAAAATTCAGATTTAAAAAAAGTGGAAAAGGAATAGTGGGGAAGGGAAATTTGAGCAGACAGAGAGAGATGGTAATGAATTGGGCTTGTAGATTTGGACCACAGAAGAGTAGAATGCAGTTTTGTAAAGGTAAAATGGATTCCGCTGATGCTGAATCTAAGTGCCTGCTGGAAAATTTCTACTTAATTTATAGGCAACAATGTACTACTATTGTCTATTAAGGGAGGAGGAAGAATGAGGGAAGCATTTACATTTAATGATAATAATAATGCTTTACTTTGGTGTATTATTTCACAGTTTATGTGGTGTTTCAATGTGTTGTTGGTTGCCAGCAAGTCAGCTCTGACTCATGGTGACCCTATGTGAAACAGAAAGAAATGATGGAACTCTGCCTTTTCCTATGCCAACTTCACGCTAATTGATATACTCTAGTCCATTGTGGCAGCCAGTGTGTGTTTTGAGTGTCTTTCAACCTGGGTACTATATTGAATAATATTCTGTTGTGATCCATCGGGTGTTCTTTGAGTAATTTTTGGAATTAAATTGCCAGGTCTTCCTTCCTAGTCTGTCTTAGTCTGGAAGCCTGTTCATTGTGGGTGACCCTGCTGGTACTTGAAATACCAGTGGCATAGCTTCCCACATCATAGGTACATGCAAACAACCACAGAACAACAATCTGACCTATGGGGTGGTGGGTTTCAGTGCATATGTCTAATTTAATCCTTACAACATCCTAAACAGGATAAACATGATAAGCATAATTACTTCCATTCTATAAAAAAAAACAAACTGAGACTCAGTCATGAGAACAAGTGGCTATACCCAGAAAAAACTCTATATTCTACAGGTTTGGGTACTATTTTTCATTTTTGTATCATTGTCCATTTTTTAAATTTATTACACATTTTTAATTAAGAAAAGAAATTGATAAAATTATGTATGTATTACCCATAAAAGTGCTGCTATATATTTGATATGAGTTATGGAAATTATCAAGTTATACACACTATTTCCCACTTGTGCAAGTGCACAACACACAGAGACATACCCACATATAGTCTTGCTAAAACAGAGGGAGGAAGTAATTGCATGCCCCGAAGTCTAGTATTTCAAAACTTCTAAAGTACACTAGAAAATATCTAGGTGGGAGAACAATTCCTGTGGTGGAGATGAAAATCACTGTGAACATGGATATCAATTCTTACCTGAAATTTTCAAAATTTAATGCATAAATATGAAGAGTGAGGCAAGAACAAAAGAGTGGATTAATTCTATTTATTATGCAAAGAGCATCTAAGGGGAGATTACATTTCTCATCACCTTTGTCAGTTACAAGATACTTCCTTGGGATTTATATTCAATAATTCTTTAAGGATGAGTTTCCTCTTTATCTCTATGCAGATAACATGGAATTCCTACCCAAAGCCCAAGCTTATGCTACAGCCCAAGGAAAAGAAGTAAGTGCCAAGAGCATCTACTATGTTCTGGCTCTATTTGTATCTCTCTCTATATATGTGTTGCTGCTGTTATGTGCCGTTGAGTCAGACCCAACTCATAGCGAACCCTCCTTGGGTTTCTGAGGCAGTATCACTACGGAAGTAGATTGCCCAACCTTCCTTCCAAGGAGTGGCTGGTGGATTTGAACCACCAGCCTTCTGGTTAGTAGTCAAGTGCCTTAGGCACTACGCTAGTATCTCCAAACCATACCCACTGCCATTGAGTTGATTCTGACTCATAACCACCCCTATTGGGTTTCCAAGGCTCTAAATGTTTATGGTGGAGCTCTGGTAGCGTAGTGCCTACAGCACTTGACTGCTAACCAAAAGGCTGGCAGTTCAAACCCACCAGCCACTCCTTGGAAGGAGGATGGGGCAATCTACTTCCGTGGTGATACTGCCTTGGAAACCCAAGGAGGGGTCGGTATGAGTCAGGTCTGACCCAATGGCACATAACAGCAACACAACAACAAATCTTTATGGAAGTGGATTGCCTCATCTTCCTCCTACAGAGCACCTGGTAGGTTTGAAACACTGGTCTTCTGATTAGCAGCCAAATGCCTTACACCCTTTGCTACCCAAGCTTATATGCATACATATATACATCATAGCTGTCAAAGAGGTGGAACCCTCCTGTTCTCTCATATTAATGATCTTAGGAAAAAAAGATGTTTTCATTTTCAACAAATATGATAAAGTAGAAGAGTGAATGGTATTTCTTCAAGCTGTGCCTCTGTAGTATAAGACAAAGCAAAAGTAATTATTGGATACACTTTTTAACACAAAACTGTACAAAACATTAGTTTCCGAGGTGGTATCTCTATGGAAGCAGATTGTCCAGTCTTCCTTCCGAGGAGTGGCTGGTGGGTTTGAACTTCCAGCCTTCTAGTTAGCAGTCAAATGTCTTAGACACTATGCAGTCAGACATCCCAGTTTTTCAATGTTTTTAAAATTAGACAAAGTACCTTTATTCACACTATCAAGGCGTATTTAAGTATTTCTGTGGAGGTTTTAATTAGATCTGCTTGCTGTAGAGTTTGCATTATCCATGATTTACTCATTGAATTTAAAATCAAGAAATATATAATAGAAATAATTACATGAAAATATATTGTCAAGAGTTATATTTGGAGCAATAACCAAGGTAGTAAGATATTCAATTTTATGGAAGATGACAGGAGGTCACTACAATACACATAGTTTATCATTTTAACACAAGGGTATCTAAATAATAAACTATAGCATAAGAATCAAGAACAAATTTTGTATAAGGGACTAACTCATGTGCCTTCTGCAGTGTCATTGCTGGTTTGCACTCCCCACCCAGAACAAGGCACTACTCAGTGGTTCAGTTTACATAAAGGTTCTAATATTTTTTTCACACATTGAAGAAAAAGAAAAGATAAAAATTTAAAAAGAAAAAAATATATATCCACTAGGTGACACTCTTGTTCTACATTTCACGGTTGTATAGCTCTTGAGGCCCAAGGGGCATCCTAGCTGTTCTGCAGGGTTTAGAGACCTTTTGTTCACTAGCATTATGCTTGAATCATGTATGTTATTTCTCACATATGCAATTCTGATAATGAGATTAAAAGTGAGAAATTTATTTTGTTCTGTTTAACAGAGCAATGGGCATAATGAACACCCAAATATTCTGTTTATTTTGATGTAACTTGGGTGTTTGGAGGTAAGGAATGTAATAATTTTTGCTTTTTGCATATGAAGAAATAAAAAAAATTCCCTTTAGTTTTCATTTAGTTATTTAAACGAGTCTTTGAGAAAGAACTCGTTATTTGATTAAATTTAAAGCAAATTAAGCATTTCCAAGCATTTTGGGTAAGTGGATGCTTAAACAATATATTTCATGTTCCCATCTCTAAGGATCCCAGCATATTTTAAGCAGTATTATGTATAATCAACCTTCAAAACCTAGGGAAAAAGTCTTGCTTTATTCTGTTGTTCTGTATAACTGATGTTAATGCATATTTTTTTCCTTTTCATGAGACAATATAAAGGAAAGTGGATATTGTTAATTCAATGTTTTATGGAAATAGAAGTTTACCAGAAGGCTCTACTGATTAAATGGAATTATAAATGTTAATTGGACTACAATTATTATACAAAATTATATTTGACTCCTTTTATAGATGTGTTCTAAGTTGCTTGGTTCATTAAAAACCCATTCTATATGTGGTAGTTATAGTTGTATGTCAATTTGGTTGGGCTGTGGTTTTGAGTGGCTGGGCAGCTGGATGTAGTTATTCCCCATGACGAGATTGTAATCACCTTCATGGTAGAATCTGCTGTGACAATTTAGGTAGCTGACTTTGGACTGGTCTGGTTCCAGTATTTAAGGAGACATTTGAGAAAGGTCTTTAGCTTTTTGGCACATCTAGAGGAGCTCTGGTGGCATAGTGCTTAAGGCATTTGACTGCTAACCAGAAGGTTGGCAGTTCAAACCCACCAGCCATTCCTTGGAAGGAAGGATGGGCAATCTACCTCCATAGTGATACTGCATGGAAACTCAAGGAGGGGTCACTATGACTTGCATCCGACTTGACAGCAGTGAGTTTAGTTTGGTTTTTAGATTCTTCATTTTGCCAAGTCTTCATCTCAGTGGCCTGCCATGTGCCTGTTGATCTTGGCATTGTGTGATTCTTCTTGCTGATATTGGGTTCCTTGGCTTCAGCAGCCAGTAGCTGCCTGAGATATGAGAAGCCTCCAGATCCCAGGCCCTAGAGCTAGCACTCTGAATGTGGACTTCTAGCCTCCTAAATTGTAAGAGACTAAATTCCTGTTTGTTAAAACTATCTACTTGTGGAATGTTTGTTATAGCAGCACTAGAGAACCAAAACATATTGATACACTTTAAACAAGTTATGGAATTATGTGATCACAGATCCACCTTTGGGACCAGGATGGGGTGACTTCCCAATTTCTTCTTGCCCACAGTGTCCCCAGTGTTTACTGGGAGACAGCTCTTCCCACTTCATAGCTATGGTGCATATCATTCTGGATAGAGTAGTTTATGCTATGACAACATGCAACCCCAAATTTTAGTGTCACAAAACAAGGAAAGGTTTTTCCCACTCATTCTCAAGTTTGCAGAGACCTCTTCTTCACATCTTCCCTGCTCAGGGACCCTGCTCATGGAGAGTCCCATATCTGATATACTGAGTCACCATGGCAGGAGCTAGGTCACATAATTAATTATTCATCAACTCTTGACGGTTTTCATTTCTTTTCTTTTTCTAAGTCTACTTCGGTAGTGATACTGCCTCGGAAATCCAAGAAGGGTCTCTATGAGTCAGATCCGATTCCACGGCAGTGAGTTTGTTTTGGTTGATAGAATTTACATACCTAGTTTCTGTTTCCATTTCCTTGGCTAAGCCCAATCTCAAATAAGTGGGAAAGTATTATTCTGTCATGTTTCTACATGAAGAAAAATCCAAAATGCTTGTAAGTTAAACTACTGAATAAAGCTCAACATTGCAAACAATTGTCTTCTTTCCTTTGATAGTATGTAAGCCATAGAGATCTCTCCTCATCCTTCTCCTGGACACCACAACTGACCACAAATGAATCAGCAAAGAGAGGCAGAAAGTCCTTAGCCAGTAGCTGCCCAAGGTGGCAATGATGATGGTAGTAACTCTACAAAGCAATGTCTTTGCACGTTCTCTCTGCTGAACAATGTTGGCAAGTCTCTATTGTTTTACAGAGCTTTCAACAGCATTAAATTTATGCAGTTCCCTTAAAAAGTATACAAACTGCAATAGCAATGCATTACTGAATAGTTAAAGTACTTTAATATATCTTTACCAACTTTGAAAATAGATTTTATTCTATGTGGTAAGAGTAAGTATTGTTTTGTGAAATGTTGTTTTGTGTGTTCAGGGTCACTATATGAAATGCTTTACTTACTGAGGATTGAGGTCAAAAAAGTTGAAAGCCGCTGCTCAGGTACAACTCAGGGATACTCAATGCTGTTTTTGGAGTGCAACTTATAATACTTTCTCTGCTGAGCCTTGTAAAATCTTAATAGTGTTACCCAATTCTGCCAATAAATAGCTTTTTTCTGAATTTTTTTTTTTTTTTTTTTTTAATAGGAAGTGTTCACAACCCACAAAATTGCATTAGGGAAGGAAAAAAAAGAAAAAAAAAACTATGATATTACATGATACCTCAATAGTAACTTCGGCATCAATTTTCTTTTTCTCCCTGACTCTGGAGAGTCACCCAGGAATTGTTCAACACAATAATGTTGATGATAACAATAATAATAACAACAACAATTTCCTTAACATTTACTATGTGTCAGACATTGTCTAAGTGCCTTGTGTTAAATACTTGTCAGCATTATCTCAGTTAATCTCCACAAATCCTGGGGGGGGGGGGGGCAGACAGCTACATAATATGTGGGGTTAGTCCAAAATTGAGAGCTCTTGTAGTGTAGTGCCTAAGGAATTTACTGTTAACCAGAAGGTTGGCAGTTCAAACCCACCAGCCACTTCACAGAAGGAAGATGGGGCAATCTACTTCTGTAAAGGTTTACTGCCTTGGAAACCCAATGGGGACCACTGTGAGTCAGAATCCATTTGATGACAGTAAGTTTGTTTGTTTATTGATTGTAATATAAAAATGAAAAGCTCGTTATTAATAAAATTATTAAGAATTTCAAGTGTGAGTCCTTCTAAGTGCTGGGCCTTGTTCAGCTGCACAGGTCACATACTCTTAAAGCTAGCTAGCCCTTACTGCAGGAATCAACAATGATTCTTTGTTGTTGTTGTTGTTGTTAGGTGCTCTCCAGTCAGCTCCAACTCATAGCAACCCTAGGTACAAACAGAAGGAAACGCAGCCTGGTCATGCACCATCCTCACAATCCTTGTTATACATTAGCCCATGGTTGCAGCCACTGTGTCAACAGTGTGTCAGAGGAGTGGTGGAACTATAACTTTCAGATAAGGCAATAGAGCTGAGCAAGGTTAAGCAACTTGTTCAAGGTCATACATCTAAATTTGGTGGAGCCAAGATTTGACTCAATAGCTACTACACTGTTTTTTGTCAGAATAAGCACTGTATCCCAATAAATCATTGTTCTCAAAGCCCCACATTCTGTGAGGCATACTGACATTTTTGTAAAAAATTTCCCAATAATTTCTTTGAGCATTCAATATTTCTCCAAGGTAGATATACAAAGTAAATTCTGATAATAATCCCTTATCTATAGAGATCTGGGAAAATTTATGACAAAGCCCTCCTTTTATAAGTTGTTAAAGAAGAAGCTGGCTAGAATCCAAAATTTAATACTTGATTCATTGTGGTACAATTATTCTTCATAAGTATTGTGGATATAATTTTAAGGTGTTTTTATGCATTAATTTTTCTTAGTATTTCTAGTTGACAAAGAATCAAAAGGAAAATCTCCTAAAAATTATTGAATGGACTGGCCATGTAGAATTTAGGATATTTCCTGATCATCTGAAAATACATTAAGAAGTATGGCAAGGATACAACAAATAATTATGTTGCAGGATTTACATTATAAAACAAGTTGTTTGTCCAAATTAGACTTTGGGTAATCACTATTTACAAGTTAAAGAGAAACCACCGGTGTGAGCCTTGTTTTCCTAGGTCTCCCAAGTTTTCTACAATTGACTGGGTACAGTCTTATTATTTTTCAACCACTGGCCTTAGTGGAAAATACTTGAGCTTTCTTTCTCTGACAGGTTTCTGCCTTACACAGGTT
>NW_006921712.1:5356879-5358635 GCF_000298275.1 Orycteropus afer afer
CTGGCTGGCAGGGTGATTTTTCGGTTAATTCTTAGGTCCTACCACCAGTCGCGTATCTCCGAGCCGCCTGTATTGTCAGGGTCACTCAGTTCACTGTCAGACCGCAGCTCCGTAGGTCTCCTTTTTTTTTTGGTATTTTCACGCAAACTCCTCTGCCAGCTGGGGCTCAGTCCAAATCTGCATCCCTTCCTTCAAGGCTCAGGGGTCCAAGACCATCCTCTGCGTCTGTGTCAATTGGCCTCCCCTCCCCCCGTTGAAGAGGGTCTGTGCAATCCCCCTGCCCAGTCCGCCATCTTGCCCCTTAAAATCTTGGCTGTAATCTTTATGAAAGCGGATAACCAGGTCTTTCTCTCAGGTAGCTGCTGGATTCAAACTGCCAACTTCTTGTTTAGCATTCAAACACTTAACTGTTGTCCCCCAGGGGCCTCTTCTAACTAAATTACATAAAGAAACTGAAAAATGGTATATTAGAAAGTTAGATTATCAAACTTGATCTTAGGGATTATGACTCATAACCTGAATTAGAACTGCTAAGGCACTGAACTGTCACTCCTCTATTTAAAAAAGTGGAAATGACAATAAATTAAATGTTAATTTGAACAGGTTTAAAACTACTATTTTGTTGTTGTTGTTGTTGTTATGTGCCGTCGAGTCAGCCTTGACTCATAGTGACCCTTCCTTGGGTTTCCAAGGCAGTATCACTACGGAAGTAGGATTGCCCAACCTTCCTTCAGAGGAGTGGCTGGTGGGTTTGAACTGCCAGCCTTCTGGTTAGCAGTCAAGTGCCTTAGCCACTATGCTATCAGAGCTCCCAAAACTACTATTTAGGAAACAAAAAATATTATGAAAATAATGACTTTCTTATTAGAAATAATGCATCTGTATCTAAAATAATACATATGTATCTGAAAGGATACTGTACACCTACTACTCAGTTATATTCCAAAGACCAGGTCATTATGTGAAAATTGGTTTTAGGTGAAAAGGGAGTATGACCACATCAGATCACAAACTGGAGGATGAATACACCTTACGTAACTGCCAAATTTCATTGTTATATAATTGGCAAATTGAGTCATTACATAACTATCCAATTACATCATTACATAACTGCCAAACTACCTGGAATCATGGCCACTCAAGTCGACATCTAACCTTAATGATCACAGCCAATGTTACTCTCATCTCACACTTTGTCATTCATTAATGTACAAAATAATTGGATAATAGATTTTTTCATATTGTCACAAATGTGAAATGTTGGATAGTGAGGTAATTGATAAGTGAGTAAAGGTGTATTTGTTTCCTAGTGCTGCTATAAACAATTACTACACACTAAATGGCTTGAAACACCAGAAATTTATTCTTTCACAGTTCTGAAGGTCAGTCATACAAAATGAAGGTGTTATCAGGGTTGGGAGGCTCTGGAGAGGGAATCCAGGAGGCTGTGAGAGAGAATAGATTCCTGCCTTCTGGTGATATCAGAAACCCTCAGCATTCCTTGGCTTATAGCCAGCTATGTAAGTTCAATTTCTGCCTCAGTCTTTACATGACTTTATCCTCTGTGTGTCTTTCCCTGTAATTTTTCTTATAAGGAGTGGAAATGACAATAAATTAAATGTTAATTTGAACAGGTTTAAAACTACTATTTAGGAAACAAAAAATATTATGAAAATAATGACTTTCTTATTAGAAATAATGCATCTGTATCTAAAATAATACATATGTATCTGAAAGGATACTGTACACCTACTAC
>NW_006921712.1:5358735-5360768 GCF_000298275.1 Orycteropus afer afer
AAAAAAAAAAAAAAAAAACCTCATCATTTGTAGCTTATTTGACTTACCTAAGAATAATAAATAGTAAGTTCAGATTTCTGTATTCAACTCATAAGACTAAGACAGACTAGAAAGAAGGAAGGGGTGGCCTTCCACTTCTCAAAATATTGGCCAGTGAAAATCTTATGAATAGCGGTGAAACACTGTCTGATATATTACTGGAAAACCTTATGAATAGCCCTGAAACATTGATATAGTGTCAGAAGATGAGCCACTCAGGTTGGAAGGCACTCAAAATACAATTGAGGAAGAACTGCCTCCTCAAAGTAGAGTCAACATTAATGAGTGGATGGAGTAAAGCTTTTGGGACCTCCATTTGCTGATAGTACATGGTTTAAAATCAGGAAGGGAGTCCATGAGGGTTCTATCATTTTACTATATTTATTCAGTCTGTGTGTTGAGCAAATAATCCAAGAAGCTGGACTGTATGAAGAAGAACACGGCATCAGGATTGGAGGAAGACTCATTTACAATCTGAGATATTCAGACAACACAACCTTGTTTGCTGAAAGTAAAGATGACTTGAAGCATTTACTGTTGAAGATTAAAGACTACAGGGTGCAGTATGGATTACACCTCAACACAAAGAAAGCAAAAATACTCATAATTGGGCCAATAGGCAGCATCACAATAAATGGAGAAAAGATTGAAGTTCTTAAAGGTTTTGTATTAGTTGGTTCTACAAGCAACACCAGTGAAAGTAGCAGTCAAGAAATCAGACATCATATCGCACTGGGAAAATCTGCTGCAAAAGACCTCTTTGAAGTGCTGAAGAACAAAGATATCTCTTTGAAGACTAAGGTTCACCAAACCCAAACCATGGTATGATAAGAAAGACTGAAGAAGAGTTGATACTTTCAAGTTGTGATGTTGGCGAAGAATACTGGAAGTACCACTGACTGTAAGAAGAACTAACAGAGCTATCCTGGAAGAAGCACAGCCAGAATGCTCCTTGGAAGTAAGAATGGCCAGGCTTCATCTCACCTACTTTGGTCATGTTGTAAGAAGGGACCATTCCCTGGAGAAGGACATCATGCTTGGTAAAGTGGAGGGTCAGGAAAAAAGGGGAAGGCCATCAACAAGGTGGATTGACACAGTGGCTGCAATGATGAGCTGATGAGCTCAGGTGTAGCAAGGATTGTGAGGCTGGTGCAGGACTGGGCAGTGTTTCATTCTGTTGTATATAGTGTCACCATGCGTCAGAGCCTACTCGATGGCACCTAACAACAAAAACTGCATAATATATTTCTATTTTTACATTGGTGCAGACACATTTTCTATTAATTTTCTCCCATATCTATCAAGACTTAATCATGAAAAGGATTTTACATATATGATATGATTTGATTACTAGTGTATTATGGTTAGTCTTATACTCATCCAATTGTAAAAAAAAAAGTGCTATAATACAGTCATTATGTTAGCCTTGATTTGAATTTATCATTAGAAAGTTTTAAAATTTATCTCTAACCATGGTAACTTGCTTGCAATGATGTCTATTAAGTTTGTTGTATTTTTCTGTGAATGTTCACTCTAGTTTCTGTAGGAAACTAATCTATGTGTAACATTTACTACTTGAATGCTTGAAATATGTAAAGAAACTTTGATATTTCATATGTTTCAAAATACCTTTGATCTAGCAAATAGGAACTATTTAGTAGCCTGAGGGAAGTGCTCAAGGAGTTGGACTGACCCAATAGCCACAACAATGAACTCACACATACCGACTATCAGGACTGAACAACATTTCATTTGGTGATATATAGGATCACTATGAGTCTGAGCCCACTCCAAGGAAAACTAACATCTAATTCTGTTTTCATGGACCCTTATCTGCTTCAGATATTTGTTGTTGTTGTTGTTGTTTGCCGTTGAGTCGGCCCCGACTCATAGCGACCTCTCCTTGGGTTTCCCAGGCAGTATCACTAAGGAAGTAGGATTGCCCAACCTTCCTTCCGAGGAGTGGCTGGTGGGTTTGAACCGCCAGCCTTCTG
>NW_006921712.1:5368503-5380367 GCF_000298275.1 Orycteropus afer afer
AAATATTATGAAAATAATGACTTTCTTATTAGAAATAATGCATCTGTATCTAAAATAATACATATGTATCTGAAAGGATACTGTACACCTACTACATGGGATTTAGGGTTTACCCTGAACCCAAGATGATCTCATCTCAAGATACTTAATTCAAATACATCTCCAAAGTCCTTATTTCCAAACAAGGCCACTGTCTTAGGCTGAGTTCCCTAGATGAGCAAAACCAGTGAAGCATATTTATTTATTTCAAAGAAATGGCTCACATAGTTGTGGAGACTGGCAAGTTCCAAATCCATGAGTCAGGTTTCAGGCTGGAGACTCCTCCTGACTCATGTGGTTGCAGGGGCTGATGAAACCAAAATTGGCAGGTCAGATGGCAGGCTGTTGGTTCAAAAGGCTGTGGGAGTTGGTGAGTCCCAAAATTTGCAGGTCAGGCAGCAGGCTGCTGACTCATGTCCCAAGAAACTGGAGGTCAGATGATGATGTGTTGGATGCAGGACTGAGAGAGAAAGAAATTTGTTGGAATATCCATATATATTGGATGCAGGCCACATCACAAGGAAATTCCCTTTACATCAGATCACAAAACAGAGGATAATCACATAATTCTGAGAATCATGACATGACCAAGTTGACAGATAACATTAACCATCATCTACCTGTTGTCAGGGAGCTCTGGTAGCATAATGGCTAAGGCACTTGACTGCTAACCAGAAGGTTGGCGGTTCAAACCCACCAGCCACACTCCTTGGAAGGAAGATGGGGCAATCTACTTCTGTAGTGATATTCCCTTGGAAACCCAAGGAGGGGTCGCTATGAGTCAGGTCCGACTCGATGGCACATAACAACAACAACAACCTGTTGTCAACTTGGCACCTGTGCACATATCCTTAAACTATTCATATTCTCTAAATAAAGACAATTATAACATCATACTTTTGCCTAATGTGAAACAACTCACATATGTACAACCAAAAGTACACTAGTCCTGTTTGCATCTTATATTTTGTAAGTAATGGGATAAAGGAGGGAACTATTTGCTATCTATCTATCTGCACACAGACATGTATAATAAAACCAGGAAGAAATATTCATAACAATTACCATCTTTGTTTCTGTCACTGATCATGTGGTTATAACTGATATTTAGAACTATTTTCCTCCACCACCTATTCCATCATATTCTTTTTACCTTTAGCAAGCACCTCAGTTTATCATAGTTCTTTGCCTGGTGGGGAGACTCAAAACTTCATTCCTGAAGTGTCTCAGCCATTAGTAGTGATGTTGGAGTTGGGTTGACTTTAATCACAGGACATGGTAATACTAGAGATGCCCTAAAGTATCTCCCTTATTGAAGATATAATCTTATTTACATCCATTACTCCAATTTGATGATCAGGCTCAATCACACCAGCAAATACAATTCTCTTCTTTGCCTTTTGATGCAGAAGAATGAGGAGCCCAATGTGGCTGTGTGGCATTCTTATCTTCCAGCTCAGTGGAATCAGTGTTTTGTCTCCAGATAGAAGTTTTCCTCCCTTTGGAACTAAGACTCTCAAGGCATAATGTCACAAGTACAAGAAGCACTAATTTTATAAGTAAGTCACTAATGGTAATAGTGAGTGATGGCATTTCCATTTCCACTCCTTGATTTATGGACCCATGAATCCTGGATATGGGAGAAACAGCACCATATATGGGATGCTGGTTTAAAGTATATACAGTCTCCTATAGAATATTACCTGAACCCTGCAATATGTTGCCAACTAGCTGGTCCTATAATTGTATCTTTAAAAGGCCATACCATTGTTCAAGCCAGCTGCTTCATGATAATGGGGAGAATAGTAAAACCAGTGAATTCCATGTTCATGCACCCAATGTCATACATTATTCATTGGAAAGTGAGTCCCTTGATCTGAGGTGATGCTGTGTGAAATATCATGATAGTAGATAAGGTATTCTGTAAGTCCACAGATGATAGTTTTAGCCAAAGCACTGCATACAGCAAAGGAAAATCTGTATCCAGAATCAGTATCTACACCAAAAAGGACAAAACTCTGGCCTTTCCATGATGGAAGTGGTTCAATGTAACCAACCTATCAAAAGATTGCTGACTGATATCTCTAAAGAATGGTGTCATACCGGAGACTCAGTGTTGGTCTTTGCTGCTGGCAGATTAGGCACTCAGCAGTGGTTGTAGTCATATGAACCTTACTGAGTAGACGTCCTTGTTGCTGAGTCCAGGTATAACCTCCATCCCTACCACCCTGGCCAGTTTCTTCGTGAATTCATTGGGCAGTGACAGGAGTGGCTGGGGGAAGATGATGACTGGTTTCCACAGAAATTGTCATACTTTCCACTTGATTGTTAAAATTGTCCACTACTGAGGTCATATTTTGGTAACCATTCACATGAGACACAAATATCTCCAATTATCCAGCCCATTCAGAGAGGTCTGTCTACATACTTCTTTGTCATATCTTCTTCTTACCCATTTTCCAATTGTGTTCCTTCCAAGTCCCTGATCATCCAGTCAAATCATTGGCCACAGCTTATGAATCAGTATAAAATCACAAATCCAGTCATTTCTCCTTCTAAGCAAAATGAACAAATAGGTGTATTACTCAAAGTTCTGCCCATTGGGAGGATTTCCTTTTACCACTGTCCATCAGGGATATCTCAGAAAGAGGCTGCAGTACTGTCACTGTCCACTTTTGAGTGGTGTCTTATATCATTCAGAATCATCTGTAAACGAGGAATGAGTTTTCTGTCCATCAGTCAGTTGATCACAAGGAACTCCCCATGAGGTCACAGGTGCACACTGGGAGGGGGAAGGTAGTGAGACAGGGGTGGAGACCATGGGCATTTGGGCCACTTCCTCTTGAAACTTACTTATGCCTTCAGGTCAAACTTGAGCCCAGTCTTGTATATGCCACTTCTAATCAGTGATGAAGTACTGTTGTGCATGTCCAACATTATAACTTTGTAGGTCAGACAACACCCAGTTCCTGATGGGCTTCTCAGGCTACATGGAGA
The DNA here is from genome assembly GCF_000298275.1 of Orycteropus afer afer. NCBI lineage: Eukaryota > Metazoa > Chordata > Mammalia > Tubulidentata > Orycteropodidae > Orycteropus > Orycteropus afer. The sequence continues at coordinate 5,371,540 of NW_006921712.1, forward strand.
TTTGGGCCCATCATTAAGCATTTAGCTTTTACTAAGGCCATGTAACAAGCCAAAAGCTACTTTTCAAGGAGAGTCATTATGCATAGGATGACAGTGTTTTGCTCCAAAATCCTAAGAGTCAACTTTATGTTTCACAAATAGCGGGGCTGCCAAAGATTACAAACAGCATCTCTATCTGTCACAGGTACTTCAACCACTAATGAACAGCCAGATCATATGGCCTAAGTAGCAGAGTCATTTACACAGAAACCTGAACCTGTTGCAGAGCCTTCTTTTGTTATGGACTGGGCTCAAAACTAGCAGCTTTTCAAGTCACTTTATAAATACTGGAGTAACATACTTAAATGAAGGATACGTTGCGTCCAAAATTCAGAGGCCCACAAGGCTTTGTGCTTCTTTTTACTTATAGGATAAGCCAGATACAACAATTTATCCATCACTTTAGAAGGAATATCTCAATATGCTCCACACCACTGGACCCCTACAAATTTCACTGAGGTGGAAGTCACTTAAATTTTTGTGCTAATTTCCCATTGTTTAGCACACAACTGTCTTATTAAATCAAGAGTCATTGTTAGTTCTTCTTTACCAGGTTCAATCACCATAATGTCATCCATGTACTAGGCCAGTGTGACATCTGCCCATATGTTCCCATCTTTCAGGATCCCATTTCTTCACAAGCAATGCTTTCATTTTAACTTAAGACACCATTCCAAAAGTAAAATCAAATAAAATAAACTCACTGCCATGGAGTTGGTTCCAACTCATAGCAACTACCATTGGGTTTCTGAGGCAGTAAATCTTTATGGAAGTAGATTGCCCCATCTTCCTTCTGCAGAGCTGCTGGAGGGTTTGAACTGCCAACTTTCTAGTTAACAGTCAAATGTCTTAGGCACTGCACCATCAGAGCTCCGAGACACCATTAGAGATTGGGGATTCAATTGGCATTGAAATTCAGCCTCTATTTCCATAAGACTCTGGGTTTGTGTTTTGGAAATATCAACTCCGTAACTACAAGATGTAAGATTTTCTTTTAGGGCACAAATGGTAACTTTCAGGTTTTGTATCGTGCACTTAAACTGTGATTCTGATGCTTTGAGTTTATCCTTTTCTTTCAACACTTTGTCTCGTGAAGGTAGGGCCAACCCACCAGCTTCCCTATACTTCTCATTTGGACAAAATTACAGAAAAATATCAAATATTTAATCACCTAGAGCCTTGTCTCCCACAAATATTTGACCCAGTTGTGGTGATATTTTGCATATTTCTATTGCCACCCCATGGCATGGATTAGAAGTGCCCTCTTTAATACTTGAGGCAGAGTCATCAGCACCTTTAAGACTAGCCATGCTTGAGAATCAGTTCAGAAAACTCACCCTTTTGAGTTTGTTCCTCTAGAATCACTCTTGGTACCAAATGTCTTAGGCTAAGTTCTTTAGAGGAACAAAACCAGTAAAAAACAGTGGTGTCTGTGTGTGTGTGTGTGTGGAGGCTGGCAAATCCCAAACCCTTGGGTCAAGTTGTTTTAGGCAAGTGCCTTCTCCTGACTCATGTGGTTGCAGGGGCTGATCAACCCAAGATTGGCAGGTCAGATGGCAAGCTGCTGGTTCAAGGGGCTGTGTGAAATGGCAAATCCCAAAATCTGCAGTTCAGGTGGCAGGCTGTTGACTCAAATATCAAGAAGTAGAGATCAGATGATGAGAAGTCAGAGAGAGAGCTTTGACAGAGCACTCATATATATTAGGTTTAGACCACATTCCCCAGGAAATTCCCCTTACATCAGATCACAGAATGGAGGATAATTACATAACACTGAGAATCAAGGCGTAGCTAAGTTGACACATAACATTAACTATCACGGTCACATTCACAGGTTCAAGATAGGCATAGCTTTTGCAAGGCCACAATATAGCTCACTACAGATATTTTTGAACAATATATATCTTTTACTTCTCATCTTCCCATTCTGCAACCAATTATCTTATTGGATGTATTTGAATTTGTTCAATTATAGAACTAAGTAAGCCTTTAGTCTAATGTACAGTTTTAATTAGAAAAAAACTCAGCATGAGGTCATGTAGCAGTTAGTGACATAAGCAGGAGGAGGACTCATGTTTCCTAAACTGAAGGTGAGTAGATATGTTTTCTGGTTGATTTGGATAATAGTGTGTTTTTAGTCAAAAACAACAGCAATGACAAAACAAAAAAAAAATAAATAAAACCTTCAAAACAGTTAAACATCAAGGACAATTGAATAAGGTTATTTTATTTATAAAATATGTACTAAACTGAATTGTACAAATTATATTTAGAACATTATATTAGCATGGACATTTTTTAAAAAAGTTATTTGGAGTACCTTAGTTTGAAAACATTAAACATTCAATTCATATAATATGTCTGTCAGCAAAATTAGTCTTACCGATTGTACTAGAGTATCTAAAGACTGTTGGCAATGTCTCTGTCTGTGTCCATCTCTTGATTAATGCTGGTCTTTTGGTTCAGTTGTAAATGCCTACTGAGGAAAAAAGCTGAAATCTAGGAATTATTTGGTCCAAATAGCTCTGAGCCTTCTAATCTCCCACAGGACAGAAACTAATGTTTCTTTCCTTTGTCATCATAAACAGTGCAAAAGATGGCTCAAAAATGTTTCTGAAATCAGACCAAAGGCTTCAAATCCTCTTCTTACCTCGTCACTTTGACTTGCTACTCTTTCCAATAAGAAATTCAAAGTATGAATTCCTCACTGTACAGTAAAAGTGGCCAGTTCTCAACTCTATTCTGAAGTAAATAGCTGAGATTTTTTTTTTTTTTTTGAGGGGGGTGCTTATTTGTGTGGTTCATTCCTTTTCAGACTATAAGAAAGATTTATGAAATGTCATATTTCTTGATACCAAGTTAAAAATTGATAATGAACACAGCCACCAAACTGTATTCAGCCCAAGGGCGGGGGGAATTACACAAAGAAGAGAGAACCACTGGAAGCTATTCTCAATATAATACTTGGATCAGATAGGAAACTGACAGGAGAGATTGTATGAAGTAATGAGACTTGAGTTAACCTCACCTGAATCACAGGAATTATTTCAGATCTGAACCATAAGTAAAAATAATAATATATAGTGGAAACAGGGAATATTGTGTCAAAGGACTTGGCTTTAAAAGCTGTATGAACCATGCAAACATCTTTAACATCAATATAATTCATTTTTTTATTTGTAAAAGGAGGATAATTTTTTCCTACAATTTTTCTGAAGGATTTAAAATAATGCATGTGTAGTCAACAGCAGGTCGAGAAGACAAAGCCAATTACTATAATGAAATGTGCAAAGACCTGGAGTTAGAAAACCAAAAGGAAAGAACATGATCGGCATTTCTCAAGCTGAAAGAATTGAGGAAGAAAATTAAGCCTCGTGTTGCAATATTGAAAGATTCTAAGGACAAAACATTGAATGATGCAGGGAACATCAAAAGAAGATGGAAAGAATACACAGAGTCACTGTACCAAAAAGAACTGGTCGATCTTCATCCATTTCAGGAGGTGGCATATGATCTAGAACCAATGGTACTGAAGGAGGAAATTGAAGCTGCAATGAAGGAATTGGTGAAGAACAAGGCTACCGGAATTGACAGAATACCCATTGAAATATTTCAACAAATGGATGGATTAAACCTTGAGGACTGAGGTGCGCTTGACACAGGCCATGATATTTCCAATCTCCTCGTATCCATGTGAGAGCTGGACAATGAATAAGGAAGACTGAAGAAGAGTTGATGCTTTTGAGTTGTGGTGCTGGTGAAGAATGCTGAAGGTACCATGAACTGCCAAAAGAAGTAACAGATCTGTCCTGGAGGAAGTGCAGCCAAGATGCTCCTTGGAAGCGAGGATGGCCAGACTTCATCTCACCTACTTTGGTCATGTTGTCAGAGGGGACCTTTCCCTGGAGAAGGATGTCATGCTTGGTAAGGTGGAGGGTTGACGAAAGAGCAGAAGGCCTTTAATAAGATGGATTGACATGGTGGCTGCGACAATGGGCTCAAGTATAGCAAGGATCATGGAGCTGGTGTGGGATCAGGTGGTGTTTCCTTCTGCTGTGCATGGGGTCGCTATGAGTTGGTAGCAACTCGACGGCACCTAACAACAACAACAACAACAACAGTCAACAGTTGCTGTTTTGTCTGCTTAGCACCTATTCATTCTGACTCTAGACTTCTAAAACCAAGCTCATTGCCATTGAGTGGATTCAGCCCCAGCCTTTGTACACCACTTTTTCTTTTTTTAGTGTGCCTTTGCCCAGTTCCCACTGTACTTGTTATGGATTAATTCAATTCTCAGGTGCGGTATTGAAGCAATCCCCTGTGATGTTTGTGTAATTTATGTCAAACCAAAGAGCCAAATTAGGGTTTATCCTGGGGCTTCTATTTGTAAAGTAGAGAGAAGGTGGAATCATTTAAGTGGTCTTCTGGTAATAAGAAGGATGCATATCTGGGTAGGGACTGCCATTTTGATGTTGAGGAGGAAACCAAGAGAGAAGTCAGAACTTAAAGCTGAGAATAATCAAATCCCAATTAAATAATTTTAACCCCAATTAAGCAGTAGTGAATCCAGGCCTACCATTATCTTTTCAGTAACATACATTGAAGTGAATTCCCTTTATGTTTAAAACACTTTCTGTTGAGTTTCCTATCATTGACACTGAAAAGTTTCCAGCAGTATATGTGAAACATTTAATACAATATCTTTATCAAGAATAGGCACTCAATAAATTGAAACTATTATAACTGTCTCACTGTCTTGTATGTATTTTTTAAAAAAACGTCTGTTGCCATTGAGTGAATTCCAACTCATGGAGATATCTTGTGTTACAGAGTAGAACTGCATCAATAGGGTTTTCTTGGCTATAATTTTGTGGGTGCCAGATCACTAGATCTATCTTCCAAAGTACCACTGGGTAGATTCAGACTGCCAACCTTTCAGTTAGTAGCTGAAACCAAACCATTTGTGCCATCCGGGGACTTTTTATAAAACTACTCTTATCTCTCTTAATGGAAAAAATTACTTGTGTTACCCAGTTTTCCCTGAGCCACTGTTATGAATTAAAATGTGTCCCCCTCCCCCCCAATTTATGTTGAAGTCCTAATTTCTGGTACCTGTGAACAGGATTTTGTTTGGAAATACGTTCCTTAATAAGTTAACATGAAATCTACTAGAGTAGAGTCAGGCCTAACAATCTGAGCAGTATCCAGTAAAAGAGAAGAAAAGACACAAAACGTCAGACAGAGGAAAACTGGCCGTGTAACAATAGAGTTATGCTGCGGTTGCCAGCTGAGGAATACCTGGGGCTACCAGAGGCAGAGAGAGATAAGAAATAGCTTACCCTAGAGCCTTTGAAGAGAGCATGGCCCAACACTGCATTCAGATACTGGCCTTCATAGCTGTGAGACAAAACATTTCTGTTGTCTCAAGTCATCTGCTTTGTTTCAACAGTTCTAAGAAATGAATACAGCCAAAGTAGCAAGGTAATGTGAGGCAATGATTAGGCCTGAAAAAGATCAAAAACTAGTATTCCAAAGGCTTAGTTTCTGATGCAAGTGGAAACCCTAACTAGAAATTACCCCCTTCTGAGTCCAACGATACAAACAAAACCTTATCCTGGATAATATCTTTCTCCTTTCTTCTATTGTGCAGAATGATAGATCTCAGGTCTGCCATCAAGCTTCATGTCATCTTCACATAAGCACCATGAGTTGCTGTTGTTATGTGCCATTGAGACCTACCCGACTCATAGTGACCGCTCCTTGGGTTTCTGAGGTGGTATCACTACGAAAGTAGATTGCCCCATCTTCCTTCCAAGGAGTGGCTGGTGGGTTTGAACTGCCAGCCTTCTGGTTAGCAGTCAAGTGCCTTACAAACTATGCTACCAGAGCTCCCATGCACCATGAGAGACCCCTCAAAATATGGTCTTCTCATGTAGATGTTGACCATAGACCTAGATGTTCACCATTCTTTGCTGGTTCCATTCACAAACTGTACCTCTGCTCTGGATTCTGTGTTTGTGTTGCTCTTCTAGTTCCATATTGAGGATGTGAAATATCATCACTTCCTTCCCACTCCTATTACGTTCTACTTCCTTGCTAAGTCACAAAAAATTTTTTGCCTTATATGTAATCTGTCTTATTAGGAATTAGGTGACCCAGTTCTTATTTTTCCTCACTCTTTATAGATATGGAAACTAGTCATGAATCAATTAGGAAATTTGGAAGTTTAAGTGAGAAACCTGTACCACACTCAAAAAAAAATCACCTTTCATTCTTCATAAAATCCCTTTGTTCTTGGATCAACTTTCAACTTTCTTCTTTTAGCATGACTTCATTTAAGATAACTTATTTCCTCAAGTCTTGTAAATAGATCTCTTATATCAGAGTTATTTTTTAATTAGAATGTTCAAACTCTGTAAAAAGATGTAATTTTTATTTTTTTACATGTTGTATTTCCATTTCAGTGACAATCCACCAGAATTTCTTTTACCAGTTATGAAGACTAATCACTTTGGAAGAGATCATTTGCAATGTAAATGTACTTTTTTTCCCTAAATATGTTTTTAGTTTCTTAGGTCAGTTTTTCTCAGCTGGAGCTTGAAAATATATAATCAGAATAATTTATTTACCTTTAAAGTGGCCTGTGCATTGCTTAAGTTTGAGAAATTAGGCTTTTGAGAAATGATAGCTGTCAGCACAGCCAGCTTGGGAGACATTCCATGACACATGTTAATATAGAATGTGTTGAAAACTAATCCTTTCCTCCAGGCTTCTCACTACACTGGCTTTCCTTTGTTTGCCTTAGTTGCATGAAATCTACTTTGCTAAGCACATGGAAGCATATGGGGTATGGGTGAGGTAAGTATTCCCAGTGGACTTCTCTCAATATGCCTTCTCTCCCCTGAGAAACTACAAAAGTGATGCCCTTACTAGAGGTATAAGTTTTAGGCTGTTTATTCATAAATGCTGACATATTCGTGCCACACCATCCATTCTCCTTTACTCAGTTCTATTACTGGACAGTGGAATGCTTCTTTAATTGTATCTGGGAAGAAGGAAACAGTGTCAAGTGTAGGTGACTGCCATACAGAGTCCAATTGACCTTTATTACTTAATTTATAGGATCATAGGCATCACTCTTGAACCTTCTGCTGTTATTAAGTATATTCACCCAAAGAAATTGGTTAATGGTGAATATCAACATTTGCTAATACTCATTCATTTTTACCCTTGTCATCTTGGCTAACTTTTGCTTAATTTTCAAAACACAGTTTAACCATAATTTCCTCCAGGAAGCTAGACTAAGATGGATATTTGGCCTCCTCTGAACTTATGACATAACTCTATCACAGCATTTAAAATACACAATTTAATTCAATGTGTTATCTACTCCACTAGACAGAAAGGAATGTGTCTGCTTGTCTCTTAATGTTCATTATAGTCCAACAACATATATGGAATACAATCATGTGCTGGTGTGGTGCTAAGCACAGGTCTACACTTATCCACATAATTGAACAGATATATGTGCAAATATTATATTAATACATATAATGTCTAGGAGGTTATTGTGTATACATTGTCTATCAGTTTGTTGTATTGTGGTGGCTTGTCTATTGCTATAATGCTAGAGGTTCTGCCTAAGGTATTTGACTGCTAACCAGAAGGCTGCTGGTTTAAACCCATCAGCCATTCCTCTAAAGGAAGACTGGGCAATCCACTTCCATAGAGATACTGCCTTAGAAACCCAAGGAGTGGTCGCTATGAGTTGGAAATGACTCCATGGCAGTGAGTTTTTTTTTTTTTTTTTCCAGGCCACTGACATTTCAAATATCAGCAGGGCCATCCTAGCAGACAGGTTTCAGTAGAGCTTCCAAACTAAGATAGACTAGGAAGAAGGATGGCCTTTGAAAATGTTATGAATAGCAGTAAAATGTTGTCTAATATAATGCTGGAAAACTAGGGATACAGTGAAACATATCCTGGTACATTTTCAAAAGATAAGACCCTCAATATGGAGCCAAAAAAAAAAAAAAAATCTCACTGCCATCCATTCAATTCCAACTCATATTGACCCCCACTGGGTTTCTGAGGCAGTGAATCTTTATGGAAGTACATCATCCCATCTTCCTTCTGTGGAGTGGGTGATGGGTTTGAACCACCAACATTCTGGTTAGCAGTCAAATATCTTAGGTACTGTGTCACCAGAGCTCCTTATCTCAAGATCAAAAGCACTCAAAATATGACTGGAGAAGAGCTACCTTCTGAAAGTAGTTGCTGTTGTTGTTATGTGCAATTGAATCAGACCTGAATTATAGCAACCCCTCTTTGGGTTCCTGAGGCGGTATCACTACAGAAGTAGATTGCCCAACTTTCCTTCCAAGGAGTGGCTGGTGGGTTTGAATCACCAACTTTCTGGTTAGCAGTCAAGTGACCTTAATAACATAGATGGAGTAAAGCACTCTGGATTTCCAATTGCTGAAGTGGCATGACTCAAAATGAGAAGAAACAGCTGCAAACATCCAGTAATGATCAGAAAATGGAATATATGAAGTATGAATCTAGGGAAATTGGAAATTGTCTAAAATGAAATGGAACACATAAAGATTGATATCCTAAGCATTAATGAAATGGACTGGAAATAGCCATTTTGAATAGAAAGGCATATGGTCTACTATTCTATCAATGGCAAATTAAAGGGGAATAATTTTGCATTTACTGTCATTGAAAAAAAAATTATAATCTATCCTGAAGCATAATGCTGTCTTTTTTTTTTTTTTTTTTTTAGG
>NW_006921712.1:5388138-5409933 GCF_000298275.1 Orycteropus afer afer
GGGGTCCAAGATTATCTTCTGTGTCTGTGTTAATTGGTTTCCCTTTTCTTTGTTGAAGAGGGTCTGTGCAATCCTTCTGCCTAGTCCGCCATCTTGCCCTGCCTAGCATAATGCTGTCTTGTGATAGAATAATATCCATATGCCTTCAAGGAAGACCAGTTAATACAATTATTATTCAAATGTATTTACCAACTACTAAAGCCATGGATGAAGAAATTGCATATTTTTACCAACTTCTTCAGTCTTAAATTGACCAAACTTGCAATCAAGATGTATTGGTAATTACTGTTGATGGGATTGCAAAAGTTGGAAACACAGAAGTATCAGTAGCATGAAAATATGGCCTTGGTGAAAGAAATGATGCCAGAGACCTCCTGATAAAATTTGGCAAGATCAATGGTTTGTTCATTGCAAAAACCTTTTTCAACCACATAAATGGTGACTCAAATGCACCTCACGAGATGAAATACACAGCAATCAAATCTACTACATCTGTGGAAAGAGGTGATGGAGAACTCAATGTCATCAGTTAGATCGAGGTCAGGAACTGACTTTGAAACAGACCATCAATTGCTCATACACAAGTTCAAGTTAAAGCTGAAGCAAATTAAAACAAGTCCATGAAAGTCAAAATATGACCTTGCTTATATAAACCTGAATTTAGACTCTACCTGAAAAATAGACATGTCTCCTTGAACAATAATGACCAAAGACCAGAAAAGTTGTGGGATAACATCAGAAACATCACACATAAAGGAAGCAAAAGGTCATTAAAAAGACAGGAAGAGAAGAAAAGACAAAAATGAATATCAAAAAAGACTGTGAAACTTATTTTTGAATGGAGAGTAGCTAAACCCAATGGAAGAAATGAAATAAAAGAGTTAAACAGAAGATTTCAAAGAGCAGCTTGAGAAGACAAAGTAAAGTATTATAATGAAATGTTCAAAGACTTGAAAGTAGAAAACCAAAATGGAAGAACACACTTGGCATTTCTCAAGCTGAAAGAATTGAAGAAAAAACTTCAAGCCTTGAGTTGCAATATTGAAGGATTCTATGGACAAAATATTGAATTTTGAAGAAAACATCAAAAGAAGATAGAAGGAATACACAGAGTCATTGTACCAAAAAGAATTGGTCAATATTCAATGATTTCAGGAGATAGCATATAATCAAGAACTGATAATTTTTAAGGAAGAAGTCCAAGGTGCACTGAAGGAATATGCAAAAATCAAGGCTCCAGGAATGGACCTAATACCCATTGAGATGTTTCAACAAACAGATATAGCACTGGAGATGCTCACTAGTTTATATGAAGAAATTCGGAAGATAGTTACCTGGACAACTGATTGGAAGAGATACATATTTGTGCTCTCTCCAAAAAAAGGTCATCCCTTTTGATGCAGAAATGACTAGACAATATCATTAATATCACACACAGGTACAGTTTTGCTAAAGATAATTAAAAAACAGTTTCAGGGATAGATTGACAGAAACTTCCAGAAATCAAGCCACATTCAGCAGAGGGCATGGAAGGAAGGAAATCATTGGTGATGTCAGCTCGTTGTTGTCTGAAAGCAGAGAATAGTGGAATGATGTTTGCCTGTGTTTTATTGACTATGCAAAGGCATCTGATTGTGAGGATCATAACAAATTATGATAACATTGTGAAGAATGGGAATTCCAGAACATGTAATTGTGCTCATAAAAAAACTGTACATAGACTAAGAGGCAGTCCTTGGAACAGAACAAGGGAACAGTGTGTTGTTTAAAATCAGGAAAGGTGTGTATGTCAGGGTTGTGTTATTTCACCATTTTTATTCAGTCTGTATGCTAAGCAAATAATCTGAGAAGCTAGACTGTATGAAGAAGAATGCGGCTTCAGGACTGGAAGAAGACTCGTTAACAATCTACAATATGCAGGTGATACTACCTAGCTTGCTGAAAGTGAGGATGACTAGAAGCACTTATTAATGAAAATCAAAGATTAAAGCCTTCAGTATGGATATCACCTCCATATAAAGAAAAAAATTCTCACCACTGGAAAAATAAATAATATCACAACAAATGGAGAAAAGATTGAAGTTGCAGGGATCTCATTTTACTTGGATCCACAATCAACATCCATGGAAACAGCAAATGAGAAATCAGATGGCTTATTGTGCTGAGCATATCTACTACAAAAGACCTCTTTAAAACGTTAAAAAGCAAAGATGTCACTTTGAAGACTAACATGTGCCTGCCCCAGGTCATGCTGTCGTCAATCACCTCATATGCCTGTGAAAGCTGGACAATGAATAATGAAGACTGAAGAAGAATTGATTCATTTGAACTGTGGTATGGGAACAGAATTCTGAAAATATCATGCAATGCCAGAAGAACAAACAAATCTGTCCTAGAAGAAATGCAGCCAGAACACTCCTTAGAATCAAGAATGACCAGACTTCATCTCACCTACTTTGATCATATTGTCAGAAGGGACCATTCTCTGGAGAAGGATATCATGTTTGGTAAAGTAGAGGATCAGCAAAAAAGGGGAAGACCTTCAACAAGGCAACACATTGGCTGCCAACAATGGGATCAAAAATAGCAAAGTTTGTGAGGATGGCAGAGGACCGGGCAGTGTTTCTTTCTGTTGTATATAGAGTTGCTATGAGTTGAAGTCAACTCAGCGACACCTAACAACAACAATATAGAAGGATAAAATCAAGCAAATGCATTTATATCTCTGGGGAAGCCATCTGTTGGCTTATTGCTGAATTTTTAATGATTATCAATAAATATAAAAACAGTTTTCCTGATTTATATAGGTAGGTATCTCGGAAGGAAGGTTGGGAAATCCTACTTCAGTAGTGATACTGCCTCGGAAACACAAGGAGGGGTCGCTATGAGTCGGGGCCGACTCAACGGCACATAACAACAACAACAACAATAGGTAGGTATCTACAAATTCTTAAAATACTCTGCCCCATTTTCCATTGTTACTGCTATGCCTTCCATTCCCTACTCTACACTTAGGCAAAATATACACTTGGCCTTTAGTGTTACTGTGGCTGTTTTAGGATGCTATTATATAGTCACATGTCTTTCTTGTCTATGCAAAAGGTCTTAAGTTTTGTGTTTTTTTTAACCTCTCTCTCTCTCTGTGTGTGTGTGTGTGTGTGTGTGTGAAGATGCTTTTAGTTTTATAAATGCAAAAAAATCATACTATGCAATTATCTAGTAGTTCTGGTACTTAGGCTAGTCTGATAAGCCTGGATTGAGTTTCAGGAAAGTGCAGAAAAATCACAGGACCTTGTCCATCCCACTTCATCCCCCCAAAATAAAACGAGAACATACACACACTCCAGAAACCTCTGTGGTTTGTGTCTCATGTTTATAGCTTTCTTGGAGAAAACACCTTTAGATTAGATCTGACAATAACAGATTTGTTTTCCTCTTCTCAGGCCTGTGATTCAAGGGCTTTAGTTTGATCGCCATCTCCAACTCTGTGTGGAATTCTAATTTGGCTAGAATGAAAATAGACTGTCTCTGGCTAGCTTTTTCTGAGTTGTCTTCTTTAGTTTCTGTTTCCCTGTGGAGCATGATCATGTTGGTGGAATGCTTTAACATAAACATCAGGTCAATTCAATCTGGTTCCTGTCTTGTTGGGAACATGTCCTGAAGCATGATGCACTTCTAGGCTAGAATATTCTATCATTTCTGGGCCATTTCAACATTAGAAATTCTAATCCACTGATAAAGACATCTATTTCTTCTTTAAAATCACTCTTGAAATTTAATTCCTCAAATAAATCATGCATGAATCTTAGAATGTAGCTTCTAATAAGTTGAGAACTTCATTTGATAAAGCTCAGATGAATGTATTGTCTAAAACCAGTTTAGAAATATATTACTCATACAAACTCATTGCCTTTAGAACAACCATCTGAGGTGGTCATCATTATCTCACTTTAGTGATGAAGAAAACTGAGGTTTAGAAAGGCTAATGAAAAGGTTTGAGATTACACAACCAGTAATCACACAACTGGTCAGAAGTAAAGCTGGAATTTGCACCCAGCTTTATATGCAAGTAGTACAGTAAGGCAGATATGACCATGACCTCTGGAGATAGATTGCCTGAGTTTTCTTCTTTCATGTTCCGGTTCTTGCTGTGAAAACCTGAGCAGGTTACTTTACCATTCTGTGCGTCAGCTAATTACATGCGAGAAGAGGACAAAGATTGTATTTATCTTATAGATATTGTAAGGCTTAAATAAGTTAATATATATACAGCACTACATATCACCTGGCATGTAGTACACACTCAATAAAGGCACTATGTTATCCTTGTGGTTATAGTATTTGACATGTTCTCAATAAATATTTATTGGATGCCAGTCAGGCTCTAGCTACTGTGCTGGATATTGAAGTTGAAATAGAAAGAAGTCATTGGGGTTGGCCTGGATCAACCCACAGCATAACTGGGGAACAAGGTAGAACATTTAGAACATTATGATAATTTATTATGTGGGTATACACACATACACAGGGTAAAGACACTCACATACACAAAAAAAACTGAAATTTCTAGCACTATCAGTCCTTGATAAAGTGGACTATATGGTAAAAGAGAGAGCTCTAGGGCATGTAAGTTGTTCTTTAATGAATGACTTGGGTAAAGAAGAAAGAGAAGGGTGGAGGGGGATAAAACCTAGAGAAAGGAGAACTATTGCGGTGCTCCTGGTGGAGGGAGTTGGAGAGGACTGTGGGTAAGGCATACATTGAGCAGTATGGCTGATGTAAAGTGTTCAGGGAAGGAACAATGAATGCAAACGAGAACATAAACGCCTTTATTCAGGGATGTGACTATAGAAATATGGTGGAATTTTCTGTAATTTGTTCTTTCAAACTTGAATGGAATAGAACTGTGTTAAAAATGTGGGAAGAGAAGGATTCATCACATAACTGGGTAACATTGTTTGATTGTAACCTGTAAAACCTACAGATGTTTGGCAACTTGCTGCAACCTCTTAAATAAGGAACTGCCATCGGCTGAATAATGTCCTTCGGGGAGAAAAAGGCTTGGTCTATGATGCCTGCTGAAAACTGTGATAAATTACTGTACCTGAAGCAAGCCAATATTTACCTGGTAAAGAAAATTGTGGCTATATTGCCTAGTGAAAGCATTTATAATGCAATTCATTACCTTCAGGAATCACAGGAGACAAAGAGGAAGCTATCCCTCTTTTCTTTGTCTTTCTGACAATCATTCTTTGATGGAGAGGATTTAGACAGAAAGAAATATTAAAATCTCTGCTGCTTCACATGAGATTTGCATTCACAAATGAAGACATTTTATTGCTCTTTGAGGACTGTGGACCATAGGGAATACACCCCCAGGGAGCATGGGTCTCAATCGCCAGTCTGAGTGCTCCCTCTGCACTTGGTTATTATTTTTGACAGGAGGACATTTATCAATGAAAGCAAGCTGTTTGGAGTGTTCAGGGTGTTCCAGAACAGGAGTGAGATAACAGCTCATTCCAACTTTAAAAACAAAAAAACATAAAAATAACTGTACCGAGTAAGGTCTAGAGTTAAAGGGCAGGTATTAATTGATAAGATTAATTTCAGCAGTCATGATTAATAACAATTAAGGAAACACACTTTGCCAGATTCTCTTCAAGTGGAGTTAAATCTTTCCTTGAAACAGTGATTGATTTTGCATCGTGGAAGAAGGCATGTATCACTTTCTTATTCAAAAGATGGATCCATGTAACAAAGAATGTAAGCTTGCTGGCAGGGGATGGGTTTTATCTGCTTATGCAAAAGAGAGAACAGTGAAGCAATAGGTGTGAAAACTGATCTTGTGTATTTTCCTTGGAACAGACACAGAATTTTAACAATAGCTTGAACGATTGTGAGAAATGTACTCTTGGTTGCCAACCATACTTCTTTTTTCATTCTAATAATATAGGAAATGTTGCCAAAACTAACTAAATTCTAAATATCTTTACCATTTGATTCATATTTTTTCCATGGAAATATAGTGGCAACCCTATAAAAATTTACTGATTGCCTATAAGGTGCAGTGCCCTGGGCTTGGAACCAGGTGTGAAAACAATAACAGACACAAAGACTGTTGTTGTAAGTCATATCTGGCAGTTTATAATTTATTTGAAAAGACATTTGCACATGCAGCCATTATAAGCAATTCCTACCGCTACATGAAGGAATTCTGGTAGCGTAGTGCTTAAAGCTGTTAACCAAAAGTTTGGTGATTCAAACCCACCAGCCTCTCCATAGGAAAACAATGAAGAAGTCTGCATCCATAAAGATGAATGGCCTTGGAAACACTATGGGGAAGTTCTACTTTGTCTTATAGGGTCACTGTATGTCAGAATCAACCAAATGGCAGTGGGTGAGTAGCAGTACATGACCAAGTACCCTGACACCACACTGCTTCAGACAAGCAGAGATAGTAGAAATTAACAAGTGAGGAATTCAGGTATAAGTGGTGTCAAATAAGACTTCTTTAAGAAAGTAGGTGATAGGATAAGGTCTAAAGTTAGGGTAGAGAAGGAGACCCAAGATAGGCATTCTAAGATCAGTATGCTGTTGTGTGCCTTCAAGTTGACTGATTCATAGCTACCCTATAACACAGAGTAGAACTGGCCCATATAGTTTTCAAGACTGTAACCTTCATGGGGGCAGATTGCTAGAAGGTTCAAACTACTGACCTTTCAGTTAGTAGCCAAGTGCTTAACCATTGCACCACCAGCACTCTTAAGATCAGCATAAGCATATTCAAAAGCATGAGACAGAAGTGAAACAATATAACTGTTCTGAGGTACGTTGTTATTGTTATGTGCCATTGAGTTGGTTCTGACTCATAGAGAATCTGTGTATGGCAGAATATAACACTAGCTGGTCCTGTGCCATCCTCATAACACTTACTGTGCTTGAGCCATTGTCATGGCCACTGGGTCAATCTATCTCATTGAGCATTTTCTCCTTTTCTGCTGACCCTCCACTTTACCTTCTCCATAATATCCTTCTCCAGAGACTGGTCCCTTCAGAAAACATGACCAAAGTATGTAAGATGGAATCTCACTATTCTCGCTTCTAAGGAACATTCTGGCTGAACTCCTTCCAGCAGATTTGTTCATTCTTCCGGCAGTCAGTGGTATTTTAAATATTTTTCACCAACACTCCAATTCAAATGCATTAATTCTTCTTCAGTCTTCCTTATTCATTGTCCAACATAACATGTATATGAACAATAACAATTAAAAAAAAAAAAAAAAACTCACTGCCATAGAGTGGGATCTGACTCTTAGTGACCCCTAATTGGGTTTCTGAGGTGGTATCACTACAGAAGTAGATTGACCAGCCTTCCTTCTACCTTCCACGGAGCAGCCAGCCTTCCAGTTAGCAGTCAAATGCCTCAGGCACTATGCCACCAGAGCTTGCTCATGAAGTGATTGAAAATACTAGGGCTTGGGTCAGATGCAACTTAGTTTTCAAAGTAAAGGCTATGCTACAAAAACACTTTAGAGGTCTTTTGCAGCATATTTGTCCAGTGTAGTACATCATCTGATTTCTTGACTGCTGCTTCCATGAATGTTGATTGTGGATCCAAGTAAATCCCTGACAATTTCAATCTCTTCTGTGTTTATTATGTTAATTATTATGTTGCCTATAGGTCCAGTTGTAAGAACTTTTGTTTTCTTTATGTTGAGGTATAATCTATATACTGTAGTCTTTGATCTTCATCAGTAAGTGCTTCAAGTCATCTTCACTTTCAGCAAGCAAGGTTGTGTTATCTGCATATTGCAGGTTCTTAATGAGTCTTCCTTCAATCCTGATGCTGCATTCTTCTTCATATAGTCCAGCTTTTCAGACTACTTGATCAGCATACAGAATGAATGAATGTGATGAAAGGATCCAACCCTTATGCACACCTTTCCTGATTTTAAACCATTTAGTATCTCTTGTCCCATCTGAATGCAGCCTCTTCGGATATGCACAGGTTCATCATAAACACAATTAAGAATTGTGAAATTGTCATTCTTCACAATGTTATCCATAATTTGTCACGATGCACACAATTGAATATCTTTGTATAGTCAAGAAAATACAGGTACACATCTTTCTGGTATTCTTTGCTTTCAGCCAAGATTCATTTGACATCAGCAACTTATCCTGAGGCATAGATTATAGCATTTTTTTCACACCTCAGTATTAAGATTTCAAGAAAAAGATCCCTGCTTAGCCTGTCTGTTATTCTCATCCTCTGAAGTTAACTAGTATCTGAATTTTCAGGGCACTCTGACTCCTCCAGTTCTTTTATGCATCTGAGAAATTCTTTTGTTCTTTTTTCAGAAAGTCACTTGTTATAGACTCCCAACTTGTGCTTTTTTAGAAATGGAAGGATACACTAAAGGAGGCATAGGGTAAAAGTACAAATAGAGCCCTCCCATATAATCTACTTAAATATTTTTGAATGTTATAGACAAGTCAGTGGATTGTTTAATAAAATATTTTCTATCCTCTTACATTGGCAAATATATATACACAGATGCTAAGAACAGAATTTAGTGAAGTATGGTCCAAATCTGGTCACCGTTTGTTTTCGTGGTACACAGCCAGGCTCATTTGCTTAAGTATTGCCTATGACTGCTTTTGCATTATAAAATAGAGTTGAGTAGTTTCATCAGAGACTATATGGCCCAAAAAGACTCAAATATTTAGTACCAGGTGCTTTACAGAAAAGTTTACCAACTCCTGGTCTAGAAGATCAGGTTTGCATTTAGGATTCTTGATCTCCTTAGAGCTTCATGCCAGAACATGGTGGCCTAGGAAGACTTGCCTTCTTAGCCAATAACCTGGCCCCATTCTCTTGTCACCTATCATTGTTTCCCATTTTCCAAGTGGCCCCATATGTGTACAGGTAGACTCCTCTGACCATGCCTTTAAACTCCATCCACACCTTTCTACAAACTTCCTTATCTTGGCCACCCTTTAGGTCTAAGGTTACAGGCACTAGTGGTAAGGTCTACATTCAAGAGGATAGACCACAGGAGGGGCCCAGGCACACTTTTACAGTTAGAGTAATGAATACCAGGGTGCTGCTATGTGGAGAATAATGTAAAAGGAATGGGCTCTGTCTCTAAATGTAAGCTTCGTTTGGCTTAATGGACCATTCACTCTGTAGGAACAGGAGAAGGGCCATAACCTACTCCTTTAAGCATTATGTTCAGAGCAAGAGACATTCTTGTCTAGTGTATAAGGATGGTACTGCTGACCAGGGTATAGGAATCTGTTATAACTTACAAGACAACAAACATTCTGCAGAAAATCTGACTGATTATTGGTTAAAGTGTCCTGAGGATTTGACTACATGTCTAGAAAACACTACCTCAAAAGCAGTCCACCTAGTTCTTTTCTGTTATTTGGGCCTTTAAAGTCTATCAGCTAATGTTTGGTGGTGAATTATACTTCTTGACACTTACATCTCCATGTCTTCTTTAGATTCCTCATGCATGCCCTTCTTACTTGACATGAACTAAGTGTCTATGGTTTGTCGCATAATTTTTTCTTTCTTATTTGGAATTTTTAAAAATCATCATGGTTCACATTTCACTTAGAAGAAGAAGGAAGGACATCAAGTTGAATGTGATGGACTTGATAGAATTTACAAAACATGGATTTTACACCAAATTGTTGGTGTTCTCTGAAAACTTTCTCCTCTTTTCTGGATATATTAACCATTAGAAAGATTTATGTTCAAATACACTAAACATTTATTTTATTTTTCTACATAGATCCCAGTTTTGCTTTCTCTTTGAGCTAAATATTTTATTTTTATGAGAAATACTTGTTCGATGTTTGAACTTTCCTACTTTTTGATAAATGATTGTTTATTGAACATCATTGTTGTTGTTGTTATGTGCTGTCGAGTAGTACCCGACTCATAGCATTAGAAGACCTTAATTGTTAGAAAAGTCTTCCACATATTGACTCAAAATTTGTTTTCCTGGTACTTCTGTTCTGTGGTCCTAGTCTGTTCTTCAAAGCCATTCAAAACAAGGTTATTCTCCTTCCATATGGCAGCTACAGTATGTGTAGACAGCTTTTATATATCTTAGCCCCCAAATCAATATAACCTTCTCCAAATTCTATTTCCTTTGGCTATTCCTTTCTTATAATTGTTCAGATGATTTGGGGGTCAATGCTGTTTACTGTTCTTATTATCCCCCTTTAAATGGCACTCCAATATATTATTACATTTGCTACACTGTCACTCTTTTCAGGTTATGCATTTCAAAGGCAATGAACTAAGGTAGAAGTAGCAGTTATTATTCCTACATGAATTTTTCAAGCACTTCTCTCTTTTCAATCTTCCCTGCCACCATCCCATAGTAACTTACCTCTGGGTAATTGTGAAATCCAAGCTGTGCTTCTGCATTCAATTTTGACCACCTTTCATTGAGTCTTAACACAGCAACCAGGATCATATTTTTAAAATACAGATTTATTGACTATATGTAACAAAAGGAGCCCTGGTAGTGCAGTGGTTGAGTATTCAAGCGCTGACTAAAAGGTTGTCAGTTCCACCCCCAAGCTGCTCTGAAGGTGAAACATGTGGCAGTCTGCTTCTGTAAAGATTTACAGTCTTGGAAACCTTATAGGGCAGTTCTACTAGTTCTATTTTGTCCTATAGGGTCATGATGAGTAAGGATTGATGCAATAGCTGTGCATTTTTTTTCTCAGTATGTATAATAATCTTTTAGCTTTCATTTGCCCTCAGGAAAATGTGCAGATCACTTAATATGATTTACTAAGTTCCACCATACTATAAGCTTCAACAATGCTAAGTTTCTATCAATAGTTTAACCACAGGTAGCTCAGTGTCACTCAGGGGCAGATTAATTAGTAAACTCAGTATACACCTGCTTTCACATGGGATGAAACTGTGCACTGCAGATTAGTAAGTGAGCACAAGTAAACTTATGCACCCTATCAAACAGGAAGGGAGGCCACATCTTCTGACCTCCTCTAACCCCACAAGAGGAAGACAGAATCACTACCAGTAGCCCAAGGCCTATTCTTGTGAGGCTGGACATACTGCCTCCCACCATCCCTTTCACCAACTCTTCTTCCCACAGCACCCACCACCTCTCTGTTGGGTTTGATAATTTGCTGCAGTGACCACACAGAACTCACAGATTATGGGGTTTATTAGGGAAGGAACAGACTACAATTCAAGTTCAGGAACATGCTCAGTCTCTTGCAGCCAGCCGTCTTATTCAGCAGCCGAGTCTCAGTAGCACATTGATCTCTCAGTAGTGCATGTCTCTCAGTGTCTCTCTCTCAGAAGTGCATGTCTCTCACGTCTATTTCTCAGGAATGTGTGTCCCTCGTGTCTCCCAGCTGGCAGTGAGAGATTCCTTCTGCTTTTAGGAGGGCTCCATTTGAGCCTGGCAGAGTGGCTCAGCTAACCAATCTCAACATCAGAATTTTATACACCTGAGAGACAGAGAAATTTCTGGAAGATTGCTTCGTGGACTCTCAACAGAAATACCCCAGGTGGATAACACTAACAATCAGGAGCTTCTCAGTTCCTCATGGCAAATCCAGAGTTTACAAAGCCTTATGCCTAGAAAAGCCATACCAGGTAATTTACTATATCGCACACCCTTTACTCATTGAGTGATCTGTCCCTGGTGCCGCTTAAGTTCACTCAAATGAAAAGTTCCTTGTATATAGTTCTGTTTTTACCCTTCTTTCTACTCCATCTTCATTTGACTTACTCTTGGATTTCTCAGTTTATACATGACTGCTGAGTGGCCTCTCCTTTTCTAGACTAAGACAAGTCTGTCATCATATGTGCTCTCACAACATTCATCCTACTTTAATCACCTGTTCAAAGTCCATCTTCACAGCCAATCTGAAAGCTCAATGATACCAAAGACCATGACTAGCTTGTCACTACCCTGTTCACAGTATCTTTATAATCACTGGCACATATGCACTTGATAAGCATGTGTTGTGTGACTAATCAGTTATCATTGTAAAACTGTCACTTCATGCTATTCTTACATGAAGTAATTTAGATATCCTTGTGATTAAGAGGCTTCTCTGATCTTTTGCATTTGTATAAATATTTTGTGCTCTTGTAGCAGTCATAGTGTATAACACATATTTTACTCAGTCCAGATGGTTGTGTTGTTTAAATGTGATCTCATCTTTTATTATCTTAAGTATTAGTTGATCATATTTGGAAGAAGTACCTGTATTATGCCTTCTAAAGCAGTATCTCTGTTAAGATTCTGAAGGCAGGAGGAAATGTTGGACTAAAATTTTCACATTTTCTAACAATGCCTGTTTTGACTAGAACCTCTGCTGCATAATTTCATGTCAGGCAGAATAAAAGTAATCTTTTTTTTTTTTTCCTTGTGCTGCTTTGTAGTTAGATATTAAGGAATCATAAAATATGCCAGCAATGCATCTTTGATTCAATATTCATATATTCTCCCACACACCAAATTTCAAGGCCATGTTTAAGGGGAATAAGAAAAAAAAAGGTTTCATAAAGAATGTCAGCTTATGCTGTTTATTTTTAAAAAGAGACTGATAAACCTTTAGGTTTTTCAAACTTTCAACATTTTATTCCTAAATCTACTAGACCTAAAATATCTACATTAGTCTTAAAATATTCGTTGCTTACTCTTAGGGGTAAAATTACTAAAACACATTTTTTGACAAGTGACATAAATTGGTGTGCATTGTTTCACTGAACATGCTCACTATTGATTGGAATTATAAATATTTCTGATGGATCAGTTTGCAATGGCAGAAGAAAATTGTAATTTGCATATATGGAGATATAGTAATGTTTCCTGGGAGCTCTGATGGTATAGTGCTTAAAGCATTTGACTGCTAACCAGAAGGCTGTTGGTTCAAACCCACCAACCACTCCTTGGAGGGAAGACTGGGCAATCTACTTCCCTAGAGATACTGCCTGGAAAACCCTAGGAGGGATTGCCATGAGTAAGAATCGACTTCACAGCAGTGAGTTTGTTTGTTTGTTTGTTTGTTTTTGGTTTAGTAATGTTTCCAAAAAAAGAGATTGTTTGATCTTAGTAATATAACTATTTCCTTCTGAAAATAATGAAATTCCATAAAAGCCTGATACTAGGACAAATTAGAATGGAAAAAGGAGCTCTCATGGTATAATGGTTAAAGCATTTATTTGGCTGCTAACCAAAAGTTCAGTGGTTTGAATCCCCCAATCGCTCCACTGGACAAAGGTGAGGCAGTTTGCTTCTGTAAAGATTTATAGATTTTGATACCCTAGGAGGCAGTTCTACTCTGTCCTAAAGGGTGGCTATGAGTTGGAATCAACTTGATGGCAGTGGGTTTAAAGATTATGAGCTCTGGTAGCACAGTGGCTAAGGCATTTGATTGCTAACCAGAAGGTTGGTGGTTCAAACCTACCAGCTGCTCCTCGGAAGGAGGTTGGGCAATCTACTTCCATAGTGATACTGCCTCGGCAACCCAAGGAGGGGTCGCTATGAGTCGGGTCCAACTCGATGGCACATAATAACAACAACAACAATAAATTTAAAGTATGAAAGCTTTACATAATTTAATTTGAAGATCTCCTAGAGTCCATATGAGATGATTATTTTTAAAAGGCCCAGGTAGTTGTATACACACACATCCAGGGAGGAGAAATACTTGCACACATTAACAAAAGTGAACTCATTAGCATGAACTAGCCAACTATTAATTAACAGAGGGCAGGGATGGCACAACAGCATATAGGCACACAAGTTAGAAGTTAGTATATCTGCAGGGAGGTACACTCAGGGAAGACACTATTAGGGAGCATGGGATTGGTGGCTTTGAGCAGCACCTGTTACGTTTTAATGAATAGTTGACTATCAACTAAAGGAAAAGAATAATGATGTTGGAGAGAGACATTGTTTATTCATAGTTTTGCTCAGAGCTGGACCTGCCTGCTTGAAATTTTACGTGAAACATTATCCAAGAATTATGCTCAAAACCAAACCAAACCTGTTGCTGTTGTATTAATTCTGACTCACTGTGACCCCATAGGACAGAATCACACTGCCCTTTAGCATTCTTAAGGCTGTACATTTTTACAGAAATAGACTGCCACATCTTTTTCCCTTGTAACAGCTAGTGATTCAAATTGCTGGCTTTTTGGTTAACTGCCAACCAAGTGCTTAACCACTGTGCCACCAAGGCTCCTAACAATTAAGCCCATGTAAAAATATGAAAAAAAAAATAGTCTAAAAGCATTCCTCATAAATAACATAAATGGGGAAATAATTGTGACATGTGTGGTATTTATAAACATAAAATATTAGGCTTTTAAGAGGTTTGTTTCTTCTATTTCCCAAAGCATAGTATTTTGTCTATACAACATTTTTATTTTTACCTGTCTTCCTATCCATGTCAACAAGAAATGTATGTGAGTGATTATGTGTTAGCAGGTGGGCATCAATAAATTTTTATTTATCACTGGATTCATTTGATTCCTAGATATGACAGCTTATATATATTTTTATAAGCTGATTTCTGTCTTATCATAAATTCTGTCAATACTTCTATATCCAAAAGAGCATTTATAAGTTATATCCACAAATCATCCAGATATGAGTAGGACTTTATCAGAATAGAGCTGGGATACACAGTCACATTTATTCAACATAAAGGGTGATTTCTATTAAAAGTGCTGACTGAAAGACTGACTTTTAAAAGTTGATGACTTGAATAAATTTAAAAGAATTTTGCCTTCTGTGTCTGAAGTTGGATTTATTTAGGTTTTATGTTTTTCAGAGTCTAAATAAAATCTACTAAGCAAGTAGAAATTTATTCTTGATAAATCACAAATTCTGCCCTCAATCAATACTTTATCCTAAACTGGAGGATAAATAATCAAATAATATTTGATAAAATTCTTGTGACACAACCATATTGATGTCAGGGCTCTTTCCATCCAGCTTAAAATGTATTAAGCTTTCAAATTTTTTTTTTTTCTCTCTCTCTCTTTTTTTTTCCCTACCAAGACTCTGTGTTAAGGATGAGGAGAAGCAATGTAGAAATAGAGTGAGCCTGTAGTGAGGAGTTTAGTCCAGAGTAGAATGAGAGCTAGGGATAGATACTGCTCAGGAATATCTGTTGTACTACTGATTTAATGATTTTGTTGTTGCTCAATGTTTTTTTTGTTTGTTTGTTTTGTTTTGTTTTTTAATTGTTTCTTTGCTTTCTTTTTGGGGTTTATGTTTATTTCCACTTGGGTAAAAATTTGAATTCATCAAAATGTTTGACAAAACATTCTCCTTCTCGTAAAACCCAATCTATCTGCACAATTTCTATAAATCTCCATTTTCAAATGGATGAGTTAAAATAACCCTGCTTCACATAACATGTAAGGTGTGGTTCAGAATCAGTTTAACTTCTTCCACTTAGGGGCAAATAAAATTACATATGGAAACAAATTTTTCAAAAAAATAAACAAAATGAAATTTGGATTCTTTAGTTATCCCAAGTAGCTATTCCAGTTTTGTCAAATTTGTCATTTAATGTCTATATCTATATCTATATCTGTATCTGTATCTGTATCTCTATCTTTATCTCTATCTATATCTTTATGTCTATCTATCTATCTATCTGAGTTGACTTTAATGATGTGGATGGAGTAAAACTTTCAGGACTTCCATCTACTGATAGGACATAACTCAAAATGAGAATGAACAGCTGAAAATATCCATTAACAATACCAAAACAAAAAACCCATCAAACTCACTGCCGTTGAGTCAATTTGATTCATAGTGATCCCTCCTTAGGTTTCCTAGGTGGTATCTCTATGGAAGTAGGTTGCCCAATCTTCCTTCCAAGGAGTGGCTGGTGGGTTTGAACTGCCAGCCTTCTGGTTAGCAGTCAAATGCCGTAGGCATTATGCCAGCAGAGCTCCCATTAATGTAGGAACATGGAATGTAAAAATTATAATTCAAGGAAAATTGAAAGT
Source organism: Orycteropus afer afer (assembly GCF_000298275.1). NCBI lineage: Eukaryota > Metazoa > Chordata > Mammalia > Tubulidentata > Orycteropodidae > Orycteropus > Orycteropus afer. The sequence continues at coordinate 5,404,181 of NW_006921712.1, forward strand.
CATAAAAAATGAAACAGAATCAATAAAGATTGATATCCTAGACACCATTGAGCTGAAATGAACTGACATTGGCCATTTTGAATCAATCATATTGTCTAATGGGCCTGGAATAAAAATTGAAATGTCATCTTATTCATCATCAAAAACTATAGTCCAATATCTATCCTGAAATATAATGCTGTCAGTGATAGGACAATTTCTGTAATCTGACATTGACTAAATATGCACTAAAGATGTATTGATAATTACTGGTGATTGGAAAGGAAAACTTAGAAACAAGAAAGAAGCATCAATAGTTGGAAAACATGGCCTTGGTGATGGAAATGACATCAGAGACCACATGATACAATTTTTCAAGATGAAAGACTTACTCACTGTCAATACCTTTTTTCAACAATGTAAATAGGAGTGCTACATATGCAGCCTACCAGAAGAAATACACAGAATTAAATTTACTACATCTGTGGAAAGAGGAGACGGAGAAATTCAGTATCATCAGTGAAAACAAGACCAGCTGTAGAACAGACCATCATTGCCCATATACAAGTTCAAGGTAAAGCTGAAGAAAATTAAAACAAGTCTACAAGAGCCAGAATATGACCTTGATTATATTCTACCTGAATTTAGAGGTCATCTGAAGAATAGATTGGAATATTGAACACCAAAGACCGAACATGAGACAAATTGTGGGATTATAGAAAGAACATCATGCACGAAGAAAGCAAAGGTCATTAAAAATACAGAAAAGGAAGACAGACCAAAATGGATGTCAGAAGAGGCTCTGAAACATATTCTTGAATGGAGAGTAGCTAAAACAAATAGAATAAATGATGAAATGAAAGAGATGAACAGAATATTTTGAAGTACAGGTCAAGAAGACAAAGTAAAGTATTACAATGAAGTGTTCAAAGACCTAGAGTTAGAAAACCAAAAGAAAAGAATATATTTGGCATTTCTTGATGTGAAAGAACTGAATTAAAAAAAAAAATCAAGTCTCTAGTTGCAATACTGAAGGATTCTATAGGCAAAATATTAAATGATGCATAAAACATCAAAAGAAAATGGTAAGAATACACAAAGTCACTGTCCCAAAAAGAATTGGTCAATGTCCAAACATTACAGTATCATATGATCAAGAATCGAGGGTAATGAAAGGAGAAGTACCAGCTGCCCTGAGGGAACTGGCCAAAAACAAGGCCCAGGAGTTGATGGAATACCCATTGACATGTTTCAACAAATGCATACAGCACTAGAGGTGCTCACTTTTTTATGCCAAGAAATTGGAAGACAGCTAATTGGGCAACTGATTGGAAGAGATTGATTTTTGTGTTCATCCCAAAGAAAGATGACTCAATAGAATGTGGAAATTATTATTAATATCACTTGTAAATAAGATTTTGCTGAAGATCATTTAAAATGGTTACAGCATTACATCGATAAGGAACTGCCAGAAATTCAAGCCATTGTGAGAAGGAGGCATGGAATAAGCAATATTACTGGTGCTATCAAATGGATCATGGCTGAAAGCAAAGAATACCAGAAATAAGTTTGCCTGTGTTTTATTGAGTATGCAAAGACTTTTGCCTGTGTAGATCATAACAAAACATGGATAACATTGCAAAGAATGGCAATTCCAGGACACTAAATTGTGATCGTGAGGAATCTGTACATAGACCAAGAGGCAGTGCATGGAACAGAGTAAGGGGATACTGTGTGGTTTAAAATCAGGAATGATGTGTATCAGGATAGTATACTTTCACTGTACTTACTCAAACTGTATTCTGAGCAAATAATCTAAGATGCTGGACTTTATCAAGAAGAATATGGAATCAGGTTTGGAGGAAGATTCACTAACAACTTGTAATATGCAGATAACAGAGCCTTGCTTGCTGAATGTAAAGATGACTGGAAACACTTACTGATGACAAAAGACTACAACCTTCAGTATGGATTACACTTCAATGTAAAGAAAACAAAAATCTATACAACTAGACCCATAACAAATATCAGGATAAATGGGGAAATGATTGAAGTTATTGGGGATTTCAATTTACTTGAATCCACAATCAACACCCATGGAAGCAGCAGTCAAAAATTCAAATGTATTATTGTACTGGACAGTTCGACTATAAAGACTTCTTTAAAATGTTAAAGACCAAAGATGTCACTTTGAAGAATAAAGTTTGCCTGACCCAAGCCATGGTATTTCCAAGTTTCTCATGCACGTGAAAGGTGGACAATGAATAAGGAAGACCAGAGAAGAGTTGTTGCATTTGAATTGTGGTATTGGTGAAGAACACTGAAAATACCATGGACTTCCAGAAGAAAGAAGCAATCTGACTTGGAAGAAGTACAGCCAGAATCCTCCTTGGAAGCAAGAATGTGCAGACTTCATCTCAATCAGTTTGGTCATAGTGTCAGAAGGGATCATTCCCTGGAGAAGAATACTATGTGTGGTAAAGAAGAGGGTCAGTAAAAAAGAGAAAGACCCTCAACATGGTAGATTGATACAGTGGCTACAACGATGGGCTCAGGTATAACAAGGATTGTGAGGATGGTACCCAACCAGGCTGTGTTTTGTTCTGTTGTACGTAGGGTCACTATGAGTTAGAACCAGCTACATACAATGAGTTTGATTTGGAGGAGCACTGAGGCCACAGCTATTTAATACAGAAAAGAGTCCAGTCCCTGGAGAAGAATATTGTGGTTAGTACAATAGAAAGTCAGAGAAAAATTAAAAGATGCTCAGTGAGATGGATTGACACAGTGGCTGTGATGATGAGCTCATGTATAGCGAAAATCGTCATGATGACACAATACATTTTTAATCTGTTTGCTATGAATTGGAGCAGACATTATAGTACCTAACAATGACAAGACCCATATTATACTGCATTTAATTGAAATCCCGTACCGTTGATCGTGAGATATGCTGTGACTTTATGTACCAAAAAATTAGAAAGCAAAAAAAAAAAAAAAAAAATTCTGCTGATAAAATTATTACATAATCCTTCTTAGCACTTAAAATTTTAAATTGTACATTAAAAAGCTTTTGAAACTTTCATTACTGAATTACTTTTTGTTTGTAAGATTTTTTACATATAATGATTTTTTGCTAGTTGAATGCCTGCTGAATTATTGATTATTTTAAAATTTTTGTTAACCATGAAATATTTTGATAAATATTCCAATGGACTCTGTTCCTTTTACCTAGTGCTGCTCTGACAAAAATATGCCACAAATGGAATGGTCTTAACAAAAAAGAGTTTATTCTTACAATTTGGAAGCTTTAAGTCCAAGTTCAAAGTGCCAAGCTCTAGGGACTGGGTGAAAGCCTCTCAGCCTTGGGCTTCAGGTCTGCCTCCAGCTCCCAGCCCACTGGAGCTAGAGGCTTTTCTTCACTCACACTGCTGCTGGCTGCTGAGGTTGCCAAGCCCAAGTTTGGCAAGTAAAAAGGCACAGTCCCATTGTTATCAAACCACGCATCAGGCCATTAATTTAAATCCATTGTAAGTCCCAAGGTTGGCAGAGCATGGCAGGCTGTTGAAGAATGACATGGCTACATACAGTGTCCAAGCATGCCATAAGCTAGAGACTCTTTCTATAGCTGCTTCTTATATATAGTACTACATACCCAAAGCAGTTACTTAGCTGCTTGTGGTAGATCCCACAGTGGAGATGATTGCCAGTCTCATCATGGTGAATAACTACCACCAGCTGCTCAGCCACTCAACCAGGCCCAGCCAAGTTGACACAAAAACATAACCACCACAGATTCCAACATTAAATTACTAAATGTCCCAGTGGACTCTGGTGGTAGAATATATGAGTTGACACACGGAAAAAAAAAAAAAAATGTTCCCTTGAATATTTCCTAATCCAGAACACTGCACCATTCCAGGAACACATAGGAAACAGTGAATATACTTACAAAGCTCATCTTGCCGTACAGAAGCCCACAGAGACAAAAGTTCGACAAAACCCCTCCTTCAGAATGCACCACAGCAACCTCTCAACACATCAATATATGTTCCATGAACTTCCTTCTTTTTATGCAGTCAAGTAAGTCTCTGCCTCATGTCAGAACATACTATTAAAAAAAAAAAAAAATACCTCCCAAGTAAACCCAGAGGTGGAAAATAGAAATGGTACTTATATGTGTCATGGATTACAGAAAAGTTAAGACATGTTTAGGTACAGATTTTTGCATATATAGTTCTTTGCACATTATAATAATGGGTTTTAAAGGTATTCTAAAACTTCTTCACAGAATCTGACTTTTCTGAATCACTTTAAATTAGGACTCATTAATGTCCATAATTTTCCACACATCTTTGTTTTCTTCCATCAAAAATGTTGGATACAGCACTTCTTTTCTTTTTTTAATTGCCATTTGGGTGAAAGTTTACAGAGCAAATTGGTTTTCCATTTAGCAATTCATACATATTTTGTTTTGTGACATTCATTGCAATCCTCACAATATAATGGCACTCTTCTTACTTCCTCCTGCATTTATCATTTTCCTTCTTTTCTATCCCTTCCTGCCTTCTTAGCTTTATCCCTGGGCAAATGCTGCTCTTTTGCTCTTGTATGAGTTCTAATGAGTGAATATCTTCCTGGTATTACTGTTCACCTTCTAGGCCAGTCTAAAATTTGGCTGAAAATTGAGCCACAGGAATGAGTTCAGGTCCTGTCTATATAGCATCTGTCTCTATCAGACCAGTAAACTTTTTTTTTTTTTTTTTGTGATTTTAAGTTTTGTCCCACCTTTTTTCCCCAGTCTGTCTGGGACCTCTTATTGTGATCTTTTTCAGAGTAGGTAACAGTGGTAGCTGGGCACCATCTAGTTCTTCAGTTCTCAGGTTCATGGACACTAGGGAAAATACATTCTTAAAAATTCTTTACTACTGTTTCTTATTCAATTCCAGTCCACTGACCATTATTCTCCAGACTTTAACACTGACAGAGCCTTGAATTATTGAATCTTATCAGAGGAAAAAAAAAAAAAAAAAAAAAAAGTGGTTGTAGCTGCCCTAGCACATCTGCAGGAATAATAATAAAGTCACAGCTCTTTTTATTGAGATTTCTTTTTAATTGTTCAGATACACATCATGCAAACACAGAACTTTATGGCAGATGACATTTTTCCAGTCTCACTTTTCTTTCTTCCCCTGAGCACTGAGGACATGTCTTTGGGGTTCCATGGAGATTCTTTGCCATTGTAATTCTGTGTGGTGACCTCTGTCCATGAGTTCACTTCAACTAATGACTGAGGTTTTTGACAAATAACACCTATACCTTACTGAAGTGACACCAATATAAAAAGTCAAGACCCAGTTGGTTCGTAAGCAGGTGATGACAACTACATTTTGACTGCTTCCAGGTAAACAGCAATTGTAAGAGACCATCAATTTTAAGCTATATTCCAATCTCAGAAATGTGTGTGTGGGAATATTAGAATCTATGAAATAGTGAAGGAAAAATTGGCAAACATTTGTTAAGTTTTGGTAAGTATAATTTTGCTAAAAACAAACTCATTCCTCTCTTTACTTCTACTTTCTTGCTTTATTATTATAATAAAAGCATGTTCTCCTGCCTCAAATGGAACATCTAAATATTTACATGCTTTCTGCAAATGAATTAATTTCTTTACTTTATGTGTTTCTTTGCATGTCTATGAAGATGTTCTACCTTCACAAAATATTGTTGTTGTTGTTAAGTGCCGTCCAGTCATTTCTGACTCATAGGGACCC
>NW_006921712.1:5412858-5439802 GCF_000298275.1 Orycteropus afer afer
GTCTCAGTCTATAAGCTTGGCTGTTACCTGTGCACCAGGTGCATCTCGCTGGGTTTTAAACACCAGAGGCTCAGCCTCAAAACTCACGTCTATATGTCACCACAGTAGGACAAACCGACAGACAAGTTTGTCCTGCTGTTGGAGACCTCTCGTGTCACCCCCACCTGGCTGACTGTTCCTCTGTCAAAAATATTAGAGATTTTGATATTTTGAGAAGGTGTTGTAACACAAAATAATAGATGCTTTGAGAGTTGGAACCATGAATTTTTTTTGTACTCTTTTTACCTCAACATTCCCCAAATTTTGTACATTACTCTTGCATATACAGCCAAATTCCAGAGGTGTCAATGTTCTCCTCCCCATCCCCACAAGCATCAATATTATAGATATTTATTTTAGTAAAGGAAAAATTCAATCTTTTGACATGAATTCTGGTGGAATCTCAATTTAATCCAAATGGTCAGCCCAGTAGTCCCTGTGGACATATCCTGAATGCCAAGCTTTATACTACTACAAAAGAGCCTGGATACAAAAGAAAAAAAGTAGTGCTTTAGGATTCTTCATGCTTTTCTTTTTGCAACTGGGACTTCAATTATACAATTCAGAAATCTTCACTTGAATTCATAATTTACATTTGTTAAAAATTATAGAGATTTCAAATCTCTTTCTCCTGTGCTATTTGATCCTAAAATAATTTATGAGGTGAGCAGAAGACGGATTATTACATTTACTTTAGAGATGAGGAAACTGAGGAACAGAAAGGATAAAAATAAGTCTTCTACTGGTATTTTGCCAAAAAGTGGCAGACTGTTCCAAGTATCAGGATCGTCTGACTCCTGATTTTAGGCAAGTGCCTTTCCCATGACTTGATGCTGTCTTTCAACATAGAATATAAAAAGGGGTTAGGATAAAGTGTAAACTGTAGAGATGAGCAGATTGGGTAAATTGGAACTCTTCACCAGAACTGTCCTTATATATACTAAGTACTTCTTTGCTCCTTTCACTGTCACTTTTAACACTGGCTTCAAATATACCATTTATCTATAAAATCTGTTACATCATGGGCCCTTTTTTATTATGAGAATTTGATTGGAAGTTTGACCATCAGGCTATGGAAAGTTTAATTAACATGATGAAGAAATTTCCCAAAATTAAGCCCTTTATTAAGTTATTTCTGCTTTGGACTTAAAAATCATCTTCATCCTGATTGCCTTCTCTTGGAATAATAATTCATATGTCTTTTTCCAAAAGGTGAAGTCATGAAATCTGCTACCATAAATATTAACATCCTCTCAGCCTCAACATGATTTTCATTCTCAGCCCAACTTAAGCTTCTCTGGCAGGCCCTGGGGGGCTTAGTTACTGAACTTTCCATCTGAAGCATGAATTTGCAAGGTTAAATATTTGGATGGGTTTTAAAAATTATCATTCTGACTTCTGAGAGCAGTAGGGTTTACTTTGCTATCAAGGTGCTAGTAGAAGTTTGTGATATTTCTGTGGTTTAACCATTTCTAGGTGCTGTCTTACTAGAGGAACTACTGTGTCTAGGCTCATGGGAGGGAGATGAGAAGAGAATACTGAGAAACTCTAATTTGTTCCAGAATGATAAGCTGTGCTGTGTAATGGCCTAATACCTGATTATGTAACCTGTATGCCAGAAAATTAGAGTTTATTGAATTAGAAATGCAAGGCAGGCAGTGGGAACTCTTTAAAAGAAGATAGGAATATGGATTGCTTGAATACTGTAGCTAAATGAAAGGAGAAACATTTTCCCTTTGTTGATCTGCTGGCTGACTCCCCCTCCTTCCAGAGAAGAGGAAAAGGAGAATAGATGAGCAGTTGTCCCAGATCCAGGGAGGCATCTGGCCTCTTGCCCAGGTAGTGACTATCTGAGAGAGAGGAAATAACTGCTTAATAACTCCTTGCAAGCAAGAACTGATGCTGTAGAATGACAGCCGTCTGTGTCACCTTCTCTGAAGTAGCCCAGAGAATACACTCTGACTGGTGGACTGGGATATAGCAAAGATGACAGGAGACCATAAGTCAGTTCAGGAAGACACTCACACTACTATGAGGTTACATCTTCCCATTTACTTAGATCTGAAAATACAAAAGTATCATAGGATGATAATTCAAACATTCCTTCTTTACTAATGTGATTTTTCATTTTACTTTGATTTTGAAGCATAGTGCCTAAGGCACTTGACTGCTAACCAGATGGCTGGTGGTTCAAACTCACCAGCCACTCCTCAGAAGGAAGGTTGGGCAATCTACTTCTGTAGTGATACTGCCTTGGAAACCCAAGGAGGGGTCACTATGAGTTGGGTCCAGCATGATGGCACATAACAACAACAACACCCAAAGGTATTATTGTTCCAACAATGGTGTATTTTGTTTGTATCTGTATGAAAAATGTTTAATTTCTCTTTGAGTTTTAGTGTTAAATGCTCATACATTTTAAATATTAGAATTATGAGAAATTTTTCCATAGTTTCATATATCAATATTTTAGTTGTTTTTGTTGTATTGTGTTGCTACTTATATTTTTAATTACTTACATTTTAATAACAAAGTTACATGAGTTATAATCTTTGAAGTTTCTCTCTCTATAGTTCCTCTTCATAGTTCCCAAATATTTTCACATTTAATTCCATGAAATTCAGCTGAAACTCTTACTTAATTTATCTCTTTTCTTATTTTACTTGGGATTAATATTATTTAGTGAAGGCTATAGGAATTCAAAATTTCTTTTCCCACCTATACATAAACCTTACTGTATTTCTGAAGAACACTAAATTATTTCTAAATGTATCTATCCTTTAGGTAATAATCCTGTGAGGCACAAATATTTCCTGGAAATTACTCAGATTTTTTCCACATACCTACTGAAAAAATCTTGCATGCAGGTACAATGTTTGCCAATGACAGAGGACTTTGGAAACAGAGAAGAGAACTAATATTGTCAACATTTATTTCTTAACCTTGTAGATTAAATTTTTCTGTCTCTGAAGCAATTTAAATATTAATTCATTTTTTAAAATAATTGCTTTTTAATGTACAAGGTAGGGTACAGGATATATAAGCAGATAAAGAATAATGATGTTTTGGGCAGAATGGATATCAGGCCATGATTAATGTAATCTGAGATCAACAGCCACAACTGTACAATTACAATACACTGAAAGGAAAGGGAGTGGGGAATTGTGAACCAAGTGCACACATAGGTGGAGCTGTCATACAGGACACTCTGCCACATCTCACAGTTGAGTCATCCCCTACAGAAGAAAACAACAATCAAAGCAAGTGCACAAATGATAAGAAAACAAGAACTTCTGTCAAATAAAGACTTATTGAAAGAATTTTGTCATCAATACACTTGTCTGTCAGCTTGTTGTACTGTAGTGGCTTGCATGTTTCTGTGAGGGTGGAGGCTATGCCACCAGTATTTCCAATACCATCTAGTTCACTCGTGATGGACAGGTTTCAGCAGAAGCTTCCAGACTAAGACAGGCTTGGAATAAGAAGAGGTCATCCACTTCTCGAAGAATTGGCCAGTGAAAACTTTATGAATGACATTGAAACTCTGATATATTGCTGGTAAACTTTATGAATAGCCCTGACACATTATCTGATATAGTGCTGGAAGATGAACTCCTCAGGTTGGAAGGAACTGTGAAAGAACCACATCCTCAAAGTAGAGTTAACTTTAATGACATAGATAGAGTGAAGCTTTTGGGGCCTTCATTTGCTGATGTGGCACTACTCAAAATGGGGGAAAAAAAAACCTGCAACATCCATTAATAATTAGAACATAGTATGTAAGATGTATGAATGTAGGAAAACTGGAAGCTGTCAAAAATGAAATGGAATGCATAAAGATCAATATCCTAGTCATTAGTGAGATGAAATGGACTGATTTTGGCCATTTTCAACCAGATCACCATATGATTTATTATGCTGGGAATGACAAATTGAAGAGGAATAGCATCACATTCATCATCACAAAGAAAGTTTCAAAATCTATCCTGAAGTACAATGCTGTCAGTGATAGGATAATACCCATATGCCTACAAGGAAGACCAGTTAATATTACTATATTCAAATATATGCACCAAGACAAAAACCAAAGATGAGTAAATTGAAGATTTTTACCAACTTCTTGACCAAACATGCAGTAAAGATGTGTTGATTATCACTGGTAATTGGAATGCAAACAAAGAAGAATCACCAGTAGCTGGAAAATATGACCTTGATGGTAGAAATGACACCAGAGATCACATGATAGAATTTTGTAAGACCAAAGATTTATTCATTGCAAACGCTTTTTCTCAACAACATAAAAGGTGGCTATACACGTGGACTTCGCCAGATGGAGTACAGAGGAATCAAATTGATTACATTTGTGGAAAGAGGCAATGGAGAAGCTCAAGGTCTTCAGCCAAACAAGGCCAGGAGCTCACTGTGGAACAGACCATCAACTGCTCACATGCAAGTTCAAGTTGAAGCTGAAGACAATCAAAAGAAGTGCACAAGAGTCAGAATAGGACCTTGATTATATCCCACCTGAATTTAGAGAGCCTCTAAAAAATAGATTTGATGCCTTGAACACCAGTGACCAAAAACCAAACAAATTGTAGGATGATATCAAGAAAATCATCCTTGAAGAAAGCAAAACGTCATTAAAAAGACAAGAAATAAGAAAAGACCAAAACATATGTAGGAAGAAACTCTGAAACTTGCACTTGAATGGACAGTAGCTAAAGCAAGATTGCCCAATCTTCCTTCAGAAAGCAAATGGAGGAAATGACAAGATAAAAGAGCTGAACAGAAGATTTCAAAGAGCAAGTTGAGAAGACAAAGCCAATTACTATAATGAAATGTGAAAAGACCTGGAGTTAAAAACCAAAGGTGAAGAACATATTCAGCACTTCTCAAGCTGAAAGAACTGAAGAAAAAAATCAGCCCTTAAGTTGCAATATTGAAAGATTCTACAGGCGAAGTATTTAATGAGGCAGGAAACATCAAAAGAAGACAGAAGGAATACACAAAGTCATTGTACAAAAAAGAATTTGTTGATGTTCATCCATTGCAGGAGGCCATATGCTCAAGAACCAATGGTATTGAAGGAAGAAGTCGAAGCTGTGTTGAAGAAATTGGTGAAAAACAAGGCTTCAGGAATTGACGGAACACCCATCGAGATGTTTCAACCAATGGATGCCAAGGTAAAGGCACTTACTTATCTATGCCAAAAAATTTGGAAGACAGCTCTATGGCCAATTGACTGGAGAAATCCATATTTGTACACATGCTAAAGAAAGGTGATCCAGCAGAATGTGGAAATTATCGAACAATATCATTAATATCACAGGCAAGTAAAAATCTCTTGCTGAAGATAATTGAAAAAGGGTTGCAGCAGCATGCTGACAGAGAACTTCCAGAAATGCAAGCTGGATTCAGAAGAGGACATAGAATGAGGTTTATCACTGCAGATATCAGATGGATTTTGGCTAAAAGCAAAGAATACCAGAAAAGTTGTGTTTCACTGACTATGCAAAAGCATTTGACTGTGTGGATCATAACAAATTATGAATAACATTGAGAAGAATGGAAATTCCAGAACACTTAATTGTGCTCACAAAGAACCTGTACAGAGACCAGCAGGCTGTTGTTCAAACAAACCAAGGGGATATTGCATGGTTTAAAATCAAGAAGGGAGTGTGTCAGGGTCATATCCTTTCACCATAGTTATTCAAACTTTATGCTGAGCAAATAATCTAAGGAGTTGGACTATACAAAGAAGAACATAGCATCAGTATTGAAGGAAGGCTCATTAACAGCCTGCAATATGCAGATGATGCAACCTTGCTTGTTGAAAGTGAAGATGACTTGAAGCACTTACTGATGAAGTTTAAAGACTACAGTCTCCAGTATGGATTATACCTTAGCATAAAGAAAATGAAAATCTTCACAACTGGACCAATAAACAGCATCACAATAAAGGGGCAAATGATTGAAAGTGTCAAAATTTTCATTTTATTTGCTTTGACAAGCAACACCAATGGAAGCAGTAGTCAAGAAATCAGATGATTTTGCACTGGGCAAATCTGCTGTAAAAGACCTCTTTAAAGTGTTGAAAGCTAAGACGTCTCTTTGAAGACTAAGGTGTGCCTAACCCAAGCCCTGGCATTTTCAAATGCCTCATATGCATGTGGAAGCTGGAAAATGAATAAAGATGACCAAAGAGTTAGTGCTTTTGAGTTGTGGTGTTGGTGAAGAATACTGAAAGTACCATGGCCTACCAGAAAACAAACGAATCTGTCCTGAAATAGGTGTAGCCAGAATGGTCCTTGGAAGTGAGAATGGCCAAACTTCATCTCACCTACTTTGGTCATGTTGTCAGAAGAGACAATTCCTTGGAGAAGGATATCATGCCTGGTAATTTGGAAGGTCAGCAAAAAGGGGGATGGCACTGGGCGAGATGGACTGAGACAGTGGCTGCAACAATGGGCTCAGATGTAGCTAACTAGAATTATGAGGCTGGTGCAGTACTGGGTAATGATTTTATTCTGTTGTACTTAGGGTTGCTATGAGTCAAAGCCAACTCGATGGCATCTAATCACACAAAAACAACAACAATATAAAAATATCCATATGTCGGTTTGTTTTACTGTGTTGGCTTGTGTGTTGTTGTGATGCTGACAGCTAGGTACCAAAACCTAGGTATTTTTAAATGCCAGCAGATTCAGCCATGGAAAGATTTCAGTGATGTTTCTATACTAAGCAGCCTAGAAAGAAAGGCCTGGTGATCTACTTCGAAAATTTTGATAACAATAAAAATTGTTTGATAATATATACAACACTGGACTCAAACATACCAATGATTTTGAAGGTGGCACAGAACTGGCCAACTTTTTGTTCTGTGTAAGTTGCCAAGAGTGGGAGCTGACAATGGCAACTAAAAATAATAAAATGGAAATGAGTCAGAATAGCTTTCTTTAAATACCTAAAGATCTGCCATGTGCAAGAAAAACTAGATTTAATGTCTTGTAACAGACGAAGGGTAAGGACCACTGATGGAAATTTTTGTGAGAGAATTATTGAACAATATATGGAATTAGTTTAATGTTTTAGAAACTTGAGGGGACAGTTGTTTGAATGACCCAAACTGCTATATTTAAATCCCCATTCCTTCCTCCCTTCTAGCATATTTGGGTTTTGGAAGAAACCATTGTACCTGCCCCTCTGAAACCTAATGGTTTTTCTAAATAATCAGCAGGGCTGTTGTTTTTATGTGCCATTGAGTCAGGTCCAACTCATAGCGACGCTATGTACAAGAGAATGAAACACTGCCCAGGCTGTGCCAGCCTCACAATCCTTGATATATCTGAGCCCATCATTGCAGCTGCAACTGTGTCAACCCATCTTGTCCCCTGCCTTCCCCTTTTTCCCTGACCCTTCACTTTACCAAGCATTATATCATTCCCCAGAGAATGGTCCCTTCTGATAACATGACCAAACTAGGTGAGACGAAGTCTGGCCATTCTTGCTTCCAAGGAGCATTCCTGCTGCACTTCTTCCAGGACACATTTGTTAGTTGTTTTGGCAGCTCATGGTACTTCAGTATTCTTCACCAACACCACAATTCAGAAACATCAACTCTTCTTTGGTCTTCCTTATTCATTGTCCAGCTTTCACATGCATATGAAGTGACTGAAAATACCAGGGCTTGGGTTAGGCACAAATTAGTCTTAAAAGTGACATTTTTGCTCTTCAGCACTTTAAAGAGGTCTTTTGCATTATATTTGCTCAGTGCAATAGGTCATCTGATTTCTTGACTACTGCTTCCATTGGTGTTGATTGTGGAACCAAGTAATATGAAATCTTTGACAATTTCAAACTTTTCTCCATTTATTGTGATGCTGCTTACTGGTCCAGTTGAGAGGATTTTCATTTTATTTACATTGAGGTGTGATCCATACTGCAGAGAGAGTCAATTCCAAGCTAACAATTCTGGGCTGGTGCCTCCATGCCTCACTACCCCCCTCTTTAAGCAGCCAGGTGGGAAAACTTGCATTGCACTTTGTGCAATGAGATGTATAACCCCTGAAATATAAAATCAGGTGGAGAAAGAGCCTCAGGGTCCTTCAGCCACTATGCAAAGAGAGGGGGCACCCATGGAAGTTTTCCCTCCCTCTTGAACCACTTTTGACCCAGGGAGGATCGATCACTCATGATGGAACTTTTCCCTGCGGCCTATGAGTACTTAAATTATTTTTCACTATTTTCCACTATTGCCAACACCACTTACTTGTTTCATTTGAATGACTTGGTCAGGATAAATGGGTATAACACTCATACAGTGGTTGGTACTGCTGGGTGAAATTCTCAATTCAGACTCTTGGGATCTGGAGACACTCTTTAAGTCAACCTACTACGTGTGCAACACAAAAACCCACAGTGATAATACAGTGTATAGAAACTACAGGTATGTTCAAGATACTGTAAAATTACAAAGGGAGATAAGAAGGTAAAATGGTTTCTATCGTAGGCAGGGGATGCCAGCCAACAAAAAAGACTGTTTAATTGCATCATGAAAACTGAATGAGTCAGCCAGGTGACAAGCACAGAGACACACAAGGCTGTGAATGCAGCTGGAACACTACTAATTAGGCCTGTTGAACAATGAAATGATTTGTCTAAGGGTAGACAAAGGTGTTTCTCTCAGTGTCTTCATAGCAAGTTGGTGGAAATGCCAGGGAAATTATGTAGGATTAGTCTGTGTCCTTTCATATTGTATCTAACCATGAGAATCTGTGATTTCACTGGTAGGTAAAATAGGTTCCCTAGCTTCTCCTTTTTATTGTCAGCTTTCTTTCTTTCTTCTGACTACTGCCCTGATTTGCCAAATTCCCCTGTTTTATTTTACATTCTTATAAGATAAAGTTCGTTCTCTTTTGCACCACTCCTTGAAGTGCATACTAGAGTTCATCATAACCCAAGAATATATCACTCTGGGCCACTTGAATTAAAATTAGATTCTGAAGTAGTTCAATCCAAGGTATTACTTATAATCCTGCATCATGCCATGGTTTGCTCCAGCATGTTCTTAAACTTAGATACATGAAAAACACTATGGGCAAGAAGTCTATCCTCATCTCAAGGTTTCTCATAAACCACTTCTCTGCACTATCCCTCAGCTTGAATGAGGCAGGTTCAATTATTATCCCATAGACACAACAACCACTCTTGCCTCTGTCCTTTCTATTGACCCTACTTTGAAAGACCTCTCATCCTTCTCATTTTTTTCTTTTTTCCTGAATGTTATCTAATCTTCAAGTCCTAGAATATAGCCCACTCTTTTCATGATATTTTCTCTGGTCCTTATACTTATCTTTAAACACACTAGGCACCTATACATTTACTTTTAGTACATTGTAGGTGGCACTGTCTTACCTACTATTTTGTCTGTTTACTTGTCATCTAGTGGGTGTGTCATGCATTCATTCCCACCTAATCTTTGTACTCCTTGAGAATTGAATTTACATTTTATTACTCATATCAAGGAGCTATGTGTAAATACTATTCAATTAATTATTATTAGGAGGTTAGTTGGAAAAGTAAATATTTAAATAGAAAACTTTTTGTCTAAAAGAGGGCATGTATAGAGAAAAAAAATGAGCAAAGGAGAAATGTTTAAAAATTCTTTAGAGCAAGCCTAAAACAAAAAGGAATTCAAAGAATGCCAACATAGGATTAGAGTGTGCCTGGTGCTGAATTTGTGCACTTGTATCACTGGGTATTGTGCTGTGTGAAATGCCAAAACTGTCTTCTATTTCTCTGTTGAGAAATTACCCCTGGGAAGAATTCTTTTCCTTTAAATCAAAAACAAAGCTTATACTGTCTGCTATATTCTAAGGCACAGCTTGCCTTGAAAATAGAAGCTAGGCAACCTGAAACTATTCCATGAGAAATGTCTAAGCATGAAGAAAGATAAAAGGGAAAGTGGAAGGCCTGAAGTTGCCTTAGGAATGAATTCAGAGGATGATGAATGATGGACCCTTAAATTAGGGCCAGTCATCTAGGAGAAGGTAGCCCTGGTTGAACCCAAAAAGTGAATTTAGGAGTAAGATATGCCTATGAAAATATCCAATTAACCAGTGTCTGAGAGGACCTCAAATGATCTCTGGCCTGAATCTATGACTACACTGGGGATGAGGGAAGACTTCCAAAAAAGGACAGTCAAATGATGATGAGCGTCCCACAAAGTAGATCATTGCTACATCTTACTGGGATTGTAAAGGCTCCAGAACCAAGGGGAAAAATTGTTTAAACAATTAAACTAGCCATTTAATTGCTTCTTCCATCACCTCTTAGTTATTTGAAAAATGCATGTATAATCTTTAAGTATATCCATAACACTTAACAGGACTTCTGACCCCAAAGCTTTAAAGGTGTTTCATGACAATGGAATCACAGAATTGTCTGATTTTGCATAAACTTGCCAATTCCACCCCTCAGAGAACTCAGCATGAGGAACTTTTTGCTTGGAGCTCTCTCTGGTGCTAGTAACTCTTCTACTAGTGTCATCCTACCACCTAGAAATCATGCAGACCTTGCTGACATTAACTGGGCTATCAATTTCATTCAACAAAGCTCAAATTCAACCCCATTCAGCAACATTTATTGGTATGTAAAGCATTTCTGAGGCCTTTTGTGAGGACAAAGATAAATTAGATATAAACTCTACAGGAGATGCTTACATTGGAGAAGAGATAATAAACACATAACAAGCAATCACATCAAAGAGAAAGACATGTGCGTGCCTAAAAAGAGGCATGAATAACTAGCTGGATGAACATAGGAGAAATGAAGATAACAGAAAAGATTTCATAGATAGTATGGATTTTGAAATGAGGCTTAAAGGACAATAGCTTTTTTTTTTTTTTTTTAAGAAAGAGAAGAAATTTATCAGAAAACACAGGGTGAGCTCCTTCCATCGATATCTTGAAGCCTAAGAATCTGGACTATTATTTGCTATATGACTTTACATTGATTGATTGATTCATTCATTCATTTATTATTGTATGATTCTTATGTACCACAAATTGCTATACATGCTGTAGAGTTAGAATATTATACCTCTATTATATCTTATATTAGGAGCTCTGGTAGCATAGTGCCTAAGGCTACTTGACTGCTAACCAGAAGGCTGGCAGTTCAAACCCACCAGCCACTCCTCAGAAGGAAGGTTGGGCAATCCTACTTCTGTAGTGACACTGCCTCGAAAACCCAAGGAGTGGTCGCTATGAGTCAGGGCTGACTCGACGGCAAACAACAACAAACAACAACATTATATCTTATGTATTTCTTCTCACATCAGTCATTATTTTTGTAGCCATCCTGGTATAAAAAATAACAAAATGTGTATAAAAAAAAAAAAAAAAGAAAAAAAAAAAAAAAAAAAAATGTATCGTGCAAAATGAGGTATCGTGAACATTCTATGCATACGTTCGGTAAACACAAGTGAAGATTAATTTATCCACTGAAAGAAATGCCATGATCAAAATTTACTCTTTTTTACTTATATCAATAATATGATAGATGAGTCTATACTCAAACAAAATATTTTTTGGGGACAACTGCACAGTATATTGTTGTTGTTGTTGTTGTTATGTGCCGTCGAGTCAGCCCCGACTCATAGCGACCCCTCCTTGGGTTTCCGAGGCAGTATCACTACGGA
Organism: Orycteropus afer afer; assembly: GCF_000298275.1. Lineage (NCBI taxonomy): Eukaryota > Metazoa > Chordata > Mammalia > Tubulidentata > Orycteropodidae > Orycteropus > Orycteropus afer. The sequence continues at coordinate 5,424,599 of NW_006921712.1, forward strand.
AGTAGGATTGCCCAACCTTCCTTCCGAGGAGTGGCTGGTGGGTTTGAACCGCCAGCCGTCTGGTTAGCAGGCAAAGTGTCTTAGCCACTATGCTACCAGAGCTCCCTATTTTTAGTCTCTGTAAAAGAACTTATGTTAACTCCTGTGATTTTCATCTATAATGACCTTTTCCTGTCCCTTTTGAAATGAATCAAAATATTAGTAAAATTCTAGGGGAACTAAGCATGCATAACAAAATCAAATTATTCATTTTTATAAAAAACATCTTTAGGCACCAAAAGAAGCCAGAAACTATATCCTGAACTTATAATTTCTTATTCTTTTCTCTCTCTGTATATTTAGATTTAGAGATAGACAGACATATAGAAGCATGGATGGATGGATGGATAGAGAGATGGATAGATAGGTAGATGATAGAGAGAGAGGGAGAGAGAGATAGAGAGATAGATAGCATACAGATAGATAGCATATAGATCCACTTATCATTGACAGATGTTTTTGCAAATTTGTGAATAGGGACTGTTTTTTCTTTTAAAATTTCCAAATGGAAGTAAGGTGTACTCTCTTTAAAATTGTACGTTCCACAAAGTTAACGTTAATGCCCAAGTAGTGGATTCAATATACACATATATGAAACAAAGAAATAATTTTAAACTGATTTAATTAGATCACCTTTCTGAGTTGAGGCTCCAACATTTACCCTATACCTAAACTGTACAGGCAGTTTCGGATGGGAAGATCCAGTGAGTTAGGTTAGTCAGTGGGAGCTCTGGTAGCATAGTAGTAAGACACTTGCCTGCTAACCAGATGGCTGGCGGTTCAAACCCACCAGCCACTCCTCAGAAGGAAGGTTGGGCAATCCTACTTCCGTAGTGATGCTGCCTCGGAAACCCAAGGAGGGGTCGCTATGAGTCGGGTTTGACTCGATGGCACATAACAACAACAACAGGTTAGTCAGTGAGAAATAGAACACAAACTAGATTATGAAATTCAGCCTAGTGATGGGAAACTGTGGTTATTGTGCTACAATAATGAAGCTAGTAGTATCAGCACAGAAACTGTGCATATGGAGGTAATATAAGATAACGTTTATCAGAAAGGGTGGACACTGGCCATAGAGCTGTGGGCAGTTGCAGCTGAGAGCTGAGCCTCATCTTATGGAGTCATAGCATTCCTTGTTTGAGATGTCTTCTGTCTGGACATAGGTGCTTTTTGTTCCTTTTTTAATGTGTAAATCCACAGGCAAGAATAATAACTTTGAATTTTAATAAAGAATTAAAAATGTAATACATAATCTCATATGTCCTGAATAACATAAAAATTGTGTCTGTGCCAAAAGGCTAATGATTACACATATATTAGATGTGTTTCAAGGCCTGACTGTTCATTTCCTGACTCACTATTACTTGCAATTATGGTTGTGATAAAAAATGAGAGTGGTTGAGAAGATTTCAAAGTTTTTGGCTTTTGGTTGTATAAATACAAAAGAGTATTTGTGTCAGCTTCAGGGAGCTTTGTATGACAGTATCAACAACAGTGGTGATCATCTTTTCTCACAGTTTATTGTGATTTGCTACCTTCATCACTGACTTAGTTAGTTTCTTATGTTATGAATGGCTCTCAGGACTTAGCAAGATGGTGAAGGAATATGCAACCTACAGCATTGCTTCTCGGGCTTTAATGTTCATATGAATCCTCTGGGGATCTTGCTAAAATGTATGTTCTGATTCAGTAAGTCTGAGTGGGACCTGAGAATCTGTATTTCTAACTAACACACTCCCAGACAATGCTGATGCTGCTTGTACAAGGACCACCTTGAATAGTAAGGATCTAGAGTATGTTTGTGGGAGAGGAACAGGAAGGGGGAAAGAGGTAGAGATGTGTGTGGAAGAACTGACATTCCACTATCTAGGTTTATGAACCTTCTAGATGAATTGCTAGATGGAAGTTTAAAGTCTTGTTTCTCAAAGATAAATAATCAATAAAATGTGATCATGTATTATATTGTGATTTAATAAAATATCCTACTTAATTTTTTAAAAAAGTAATTATTAGTGTCTTCAAAAAATATAACTTTTTCTAGTCTATGCCTAACTATAATGACAAAAGGTTTATTTCACAATATTTAATGATCTCCAAGTTAGCATGAGTGATTCAGTTGTAGAATTTAACACCTTTCTTTAGAAAAGAGAAGATTAAACAAAGGAGGGTACTTAACAAAAATCGAATCAGGTAGAGATAAACTTACAGTTGGGGGAGAAATGAGAGAACACCATATCAGCAAGATATTAATATTTTCTAAAAAAGGATTTGTTATGACTATTCTCCTATATTGTTTGGTATTTGAGCAACATATTCAGTGAAATTTTAGATATTTTGAATGCTGTCTACAAGTGGTTTACAAACTCTTCAAGTCTTTTATTGAATATACTTTTCAGGGAATTAAGCTAAAAATAAAAGGCCCCAATAGATAAATTATTTTTCCTTTTTCTTTATTTTTCAGAATTATGGTAAAGTCATGCTATGTTCTACTCTAAAGCTTCTAGAGGCATTTGTTTTGATCAGTTCATTGAAGAGTTTGACGTGTTCAGAGATATATGAAAAGGAGTAAAAACTCTTACAAAGAGGGGCTTTTGCAATAGGTTATCCCCATTTGTACGTCTCTTTCATGTAACTCTGACAGATCTGCAGCCCCAACAGTGCTGGCTCTTCATATTTCCATGTTGAGAACAACTTTAAGAACCTGATGTAGTATGTTGCTGTTGTTAGATGCCATCAAGGGGCTTGTGATTCACCGTGACCCTATGAATGACAGAATGAAATACTGCCTAGTCCTGTGCCACCCTGATAATCCTCACTATGCTTGAGACCACTGTTGCAGCCACTGTGTCAATCAATCTTGTTGAGGCTCTTCCCATTCCCCTCTGACCCTCTACTTTACCAAGCATGATATCCTCCTCCAGGAATAATCTCTTCTGACAACATAACCCAATTAGGTGAGACGAAGTTTGTCCAATGTCACTTCCAAGGAGCACTCCAGTCACACTGCTTCCAGGACAAAGTTGTTCATTCCTTGGCAGTCCATGATATTTTCAATATTCTTCTCCAAAACCACAATTCAAAGGCATTAACTCTTCTCTAGTCTTCCTTATTCACTCTCCAGCTTTCCCATACATAAGAGACAGTCAAAAATACCATGGCTTGGGTCAGGCATACGTTGGTCTTTAAATTGACATCTTTGCTTCTAAATGCATTAAAGATGTCTTTTGCAACAGATTTTCCCAGTGCAATATGACATCTGATTTCCTGACTGCTACTTCCAAGGCTTTTGACTGTAGATCCAAGTAAATGAAATCCCTGACAACTTCAAATTTGTCTCCATTAGTCATGATGTTGCTTATTGGTCCAGTGGTGAGGATTTTCATTTTCTTTATGTTGTAGTATTATCCATACTGAACACTGTATTCTTTGATCTTCATCAGTAAGTACATCAGTAACTCATTGTGGTGGTTAAGTGTGTGTGCCAACTTGGCTGGGCCTGGTTGACTGGTTGGGCAGCTGAATGAAATATTCCCCATGGTGAGACTGATTACTAAATCCATGGTGGAATCTATTGGAGCAGCTGAGTAGCTACTTTGGGTATGTGGTCTGCTTCCCATCTGTAAGAAACTGCTTGGGAATGGTCTCTAGCTTAGGCATGCTTGAACACTGCACGTAGCCATGTTGTTGTTTAGCAGCCTGCCATGCTCTGCCAACTTTGGGACATTCAATGAACTTGAATTAATGGCCTGCCATGTGGTTTGGTAACATCAGAACTGTGCGTTTTTACTTGTTAACTTTGGGTTGTCATCAGTCTCAGCAGCCAGCAGATGTCTGAGTGAAGAAAAGCTTCAAGCGTCAGTAGGCTGGGAGCAAGAGGCAGAGCTGAAGCTCAAGGTTGAGGGGCTTTCACTCAGCCCCTAGAGTGTGGCACTTTGAACTCAGACTTAAAGCCTCCAAACTGTAACAGAATAAACTCCTGTTTGTTCAATCCCATTAGTGGTATATTCTTGTCAGAGTGACACTAGGTAACCAGAACAGAATATGGTGCCGAGAGAGTGGAGTGCTGCTCTGACAGATAGCCATAAGATGAAATAGGAGTGGAGTGCCTCTTTGACCCAAGACACTGGCAAAGAGACCCTGGCATGCAATATGAGAGATGATAGTAGCAGAGCCTAGAGACTGGCAGAGAGACACCTGCATAGAGACCAGCCTGAGAGACAGCAGTAGCAGAGTCCAGAGCCAGCATGAGACAATGACAGCCTTACCAGCTCACGGAAGAGAAAGCTGGATGCCTTTGGGTAGGTAGCTTCCTGATGGAGTGGGCTGACTTTGGGTGTTAATTATTGGAAGAGACCAACATGAAATTGAGTAGCAAGTTGGCCTGCCCATGGAAAAAAAGCTTAGTGCTTTTGGGGCAGGAAGATTTGGGGCAGAGTAGGTTTCCCTCAGGCATTAAACAGCATAAGTAGAGAGACCAAGGAAATGGGAAGCAAAGCTGTCCCAGCCTCAAGGGTAGGATCATGACCTTTAGGGGTGGAACCACCACAGCCCCCTGGGTTTCAAAGAACCAGACCTTCACCAACTTGGTTCTGGAGTGTGGGGCTGCTTGTTCATGTGAGCTTGTGGGATGGAATCATAGCTGTTGCTCAAGAGTGAGAGGGCAGGGCTGCCATGCCCAAGAGGGAGAGGAACAGGGCCCACCAGGCCACTCAGGAACTAGGGGACTGGAGTTACCCAGTGAAAGAGATCTGTACAGATACCACCCATTGAAGATCTGTACAGATGCCAAGTTGACAAGGGGTAGAATTGTGGTGGTTAAGTTTGTGTGTCAACTTATTTAGGCCTGGTCAAGTGGCTGGGTTGCTGAATGTAGTTATTCCCCATGGTGAGATTGGTAATTAACTTCATGGTGGAATCTGTTGGAGCAGTTGAGTAGCTGCTTTGGGTATGTGGTCTGCTCCCTATATATAAGAACCAGCTTAGCTTTGGGAATGGTCTCTAGCTTAAGTAAACTTGAACCCTGCATGTAGCCATGTTGTTGGTTAGCAGGCAGCCATGCTCTGCTGACTTTGGGGACTTTGGATGGACTTGAATTAATGGCCTGCTGTGTGGTTTGGTAACATCAGAACTGTGCCTTTTCACTTGTCAACCTTGGGCTTGTCAGTCTCAGCAGCCAGTAGCTGCCTGAGTGAAGAAAATCCTCTAGCTTCAGTGGGCTGGGAGCAAGGGGCAGAGCTGAAGCCTGAGGTTGAGGGGCCTTCACCCAGCCCCTAGAGTCTGACACTTTGAACTTGGACTTAAAGCCTCCAAACTATAAGAGAGTAAACTCCAGTTTCTTCAATCCATCTCGTTTGTGGTATATCCTTGTTAGAGCAGCACAGAGGTAACCAAAACAATCATCTTCATTTTCAGCAAGTATGGTTGTGTCGTCTGCATATTGCAAGTTGTTAATTGTTCTTCCTGCGATCCTGATGCTGTGTTGTTCTTCATATAGTATAGCTTCTTGTATTGTTTGGTCAGCATACAGGTTGAATAAGTATGGTGAAGAGTGCAACTCTTATGTACACCTTCCTGATTTTAAATAAGGCAGTATCCCCAGGGTCATCCATGGAAAACAGTTTGTGGTGGAGCTTTCAAACTAAGACAGACTGGGAGAAGGAAGGAGCCATCCACTTCTCAAAAATTGAACAACAGACACTAAGTCTATGTACAGGTTCCTAAAAAGCAAAATTAAGTGTTCTAGAATTCTCATTTTTTGCAATGTTATCCATAATTTGTTATAACCATCACAACTGAATGTCTTTGCTTAATCAAGAAAACACAAGTAAACATCTTTCTGGTATTCTTTGCTTTCAGCCAAGATCCAACCATCCATCAGCAATGATATACCTCTTTCTACATCCTCTTCTGAACCCAGCTTGCATTTCTGAAACTTTCCTGTCAATATACTGTTGCAACTATTTTTGAATTATCTTCAGCAAGATTTTACTTTTTTGTTATATCAACAATATTATTCAAAAATTTTCACATTCTGTTGGGTCACTTTTCTCTGGAATGGGCACAAATAGGGATCTCTTCTAGTTAGTTGACCAGGTAGCTATCTTCCAAATTTCTTGGCATAAATGAGTAAGCATCTCCAGTTTGGCATCTGTTTGTTGAAATATCTTAGTGGGTATTCCATCAATTCCTAGAGCCTTGTATTTCACCAATTTCTTTCAACGCAGCTTGGATTTCTTCCTTCAACACCATTGGTTCTTGATCATATGCTACCTCCTGACATAGTTGGACATTGACTAATTCTTTTTGATATAGCAACTCTGTGGACTCCTTCCATCTTCTTTTGATGCTTCCTGCATCATTCAAGATTTTGGCCATAGATTCCTTCAATATTGCAACTCGAGGCTTGGATTTTTTCTTCAGTGTGTATATATACTTATATATGTGTATATATGTGTGTGTGTGTGTGTACACATATTTTTTAATGTATCTAGGAATTTTCACATCTATTCTTCCCCCACCCCTGTCAGTTTATCATATAGTGGTGGCTTGTGTGTTGCTGTGAAGCGAGAGGTTATGCCACCAGTATTTCCAATACCAGCAGGGTCATCCATGGAAGAGTTTGTGGTGGAGCTTTCAAACTAAGACAGACTGGGAGAAGGAAGGAGCCATCTACTTCTCAAAAACTGGCCAGTGAACACCTCGTGAATAGCAGTGAAACACTGTCTGATATATCACTGGACAACTTTATGAATAGCCTTGATGTATTGTCTAATATAGTGGAGGAAGATGAGACCATTAGATTGGAAGTCTCTCAGAATAAGACTGGGGAAGAGTCTACTCAAAGTAGAGTCAACCTCAATGACGTGGATGGAGTAAAGCTTTTGGGACTTCCATTTGCTGATGTGGCACAACTCAAAATGGGAAGAAACAGCTGCAAACATCTGTTAATAATAGGAATGTGAAATATATGAAGTAGGAAAGTAGGAAAATTGAAGTTGTCAAAAATTATATGAAGCAACTAAAGATCTATATCCTAGGCATTGTTGTTGTTGTTGTTGTTGTGTGCCATCAAGTCAGCCCTGACTCATAGCGACCCCTCCTTAGGTTTCCAAGGCAGTATCACTACAGAAGTAGATTAACCAGCCTTCCTTGCGAGGAGTGGCTGGTGGGTTTGAACTGCCAGCCTTGGAAAATACACTGGTATTGGCTATTTTTGAATAAAACAATCATATAATCTGCAATGCCTGGAATGACAAATTTAAGAGGAGTGGCATCACATTCATTGTCACAAAGAATGTTTCAAGAGATATCCTGAAGTCAAATGCTGTCAGTGGGAGGATAAAATCCATAGGCCTACAAGGAAGACAAGTTAATACTTCTATTTTTTCTATTATTCAAATTTAAGCCCCAAACACCAAAAAAAAAAAAAAAAGAAAGAAAGAAAAGAAAAGAAAATTGAAGATTTTTACCAACTTCTGCAGTCTGAAATTGACCAAACATGCAATCTTGATGTATTAATTATTACTGGTGATTGAGATGAGAAAGTTGGAAATAAAGAAGAAGCACCAGCGTCTGGATAATGTGTCCTGGGTAGTGGAAATGATGTCAGTGATCACATGATAGAAATTTGCAAGACCAATGACTTATTAATTGCAAATATCTTTTTTTCAAAAACATAAAGTGTCTCTATACACATGGACTTCACTAGATGAATATGCAGGAATCAGATTGACTACATCTGTGGAAAGAAGTGATGGAGAAGCTCGGTATCTTCAGACGAAACAAGGCCAGGAGCTGACAATGGAATAGAAAATCAACTGCTCATATGCAAGTTCAAGTTAAAGCTGAAGACAATTAAACTGAGTTCACGAGAGCCAAAATGTGACCTTGATTATATACCATCTGAATCTAGAGACCATCTAAAGTGTAAGTTGGATGCATTGAATAGCAATGACCAAAAACCAGACAAATTGTGAGATGACATCAAGAACATCATACATGAAGAATGCAAAAGATCATTAAAAAGGAAAGGAAAAAAAGGTCAAAATAGATGTCAGAAGAGACTCAGAAACTTGCTCTTGAATGGAGAGTAGCTAAAGCAAATGGAAAATATGACAAGATAAAACAGCTTGACAGAAGATTTTAAAGAGCAACTAGAGGAGAGAAAGTCAATATTATAATGAAATGTACAAAGACCTGGAGTTAGAAAAGCAAAAGCATTTCTAAAGCTGAAAGAACTGAAGAAAAAAATAAAGCCTTGAGTTGCAATATTGAAAGATTCTTTAGGCAAAATATTGTAGCATGCAGGAAGCATCAAAAGAAGATGGAAATAATACATAGAGTCACTGTACAAACATAATTCGTAGATTTTCAACTGTTTCAGGAGGGAGCATATGATCAAGAACCAATGGTACTGAAAGAAGAAGTTGAAGCTACACTGAAAAAATTGGTGAAAAACAAGCCTCCAGGAATTGACAGAATACTCATTGAGATGTCTCAACAAACAGATGCTGCACTGAAGGCACGTACTAATCTATGCCAAGTAATTTGAAAGACAGCTACATGGACAAGTGACTGGAAGAGATCCATATTTGTACCCATTTCAAAGAAAGGTGATCTAACAGAATATGAAAATTATTGAACAATATCATTGTTATCACACACAAGTAAAATTTTTCTGAAGATAATTCAAAAATGGTGGTAGCAGTATATTAACAGGGAACTTCCAGAATAGCAAGCTGGATTCAGAAGGGGATGTGGAATGAAGGATATCATTCCTTTTGTCAGATGGATCATAGCTGAAAGCAAAGACTTATACCAGAGGGATGTTTACTTGTTTTCTTGACTATGTGAATGCATTCAACTATGTGGATAAAGAAATTATGGATAATATTGAGAAGAATGAGAATTCCATAACACTTAATTGGACTCATGAGGAACCTGTACACAGACAAGGAGGAGGCTGTCATTCAGAAAGAACAAGGGGATACTCTATCGTTAAATCAGGAAAGATGTGAATCAGTGTTGGATCCTTTCACCATGCTTATTCAATCTGTATGCTAAGCAAATAATCCAAGAAGTGGACTGTATTAACAAGAATGTAGCATCAGAATTGGTGGAAAACTCTTTAACAAGCTGCAACATGCAATGACACAATCTTCCTTGTTGAAAGTGGAGACGACTTGAAGTATTTACTGATGATTAAATACTACAGTCTACACCTTGACATAAAAAATACAAAAATCCTCACAACTGTACCAATAAACAGCATCATGATAAATGGAGAAAAGATTGACATTGTCAAAGATTTTGTATTACTTGTATACATAATCACCACCTATGAAAGTAGCAGTCAAGAAATCAGATGTCATATTACACTGGGAAAATCTGCTATAAAAGACCTTTTTAAAATGTTGAAGAGAAAATTTTCACTTTGAAGAGTACTGTCTGACCAAACCAAAGGAAGGGACTTTCAATTGCCTCATATGCATGTGAAAGCTTGACCATGAGTAAGGAAGACTGAAGAAAAATTGATGCTTTTGAGTTGTGATATTGGAGAAGAATATTGAAAATACCATCCATTATCAAAAAGAACAAACAAATCTGTCCTGCAAGAAGTGCAGCCAGAATGCTCCTTGGAAGCAAGAATGGCCTGACTTTGTCTCACCTACTTTGGTCTTGTCAGAAGGGACCATTCCCTGGAGAAGTATATCGTAGAAGGGAAAGTGGAGGGTCAGCGAAAAAGAGGAAGACCCTCAACAAGTTTGATTTGATGCAGTGGGTGCAATGATTGGCTCAAGTATAGCAAGGATTGTGAGGCTTGTGCAGGACTGGGCAATGTTTTGTTCTGTTGCTCCCTATGAATCAAGCCAAATCAATGGGACCTATCAACAACACATATTTATTTTAGCTATCTAGAAATTTTTCCTTCCTCCCTCTCCCTTCTCTGGTAACCAACAAAGAAAATTTCCATCCATTTACAAACCTTACCTTGACTTTTTACAATATTGGACTAATACAGTATTTTCCTTGTGTGATTAACTTATTTCACTCAGCATAATATCCTCCAAATTCATCTAAGTTATGTGGTGTTTTGCAGGTTCTGCCATACTCTAGAGTGTTGAATTGTATTCCATTGAGTGTATGTACCACAGTTTTGTTATTCATTTCTCTGTTGATGGACATTTAGGTTGTTTCTACCTCTTTGCTATTGTGAATAGTGTTATGATGACCATGGGTTTACATATATCTATTTGTGTCCCACATCTCACTTCTTTAGGTTATATACCTAATAAAGGGATTACTGGATCAAATGGTATTTCTAACTTTTTAAGGAATCATCATACTGCTCTCGGTGATATCAGTTTACAGCTCCATGAGCAGTGTATGAGATTTCCAATCTCTCCACCTCCTCTCCAGCATTTCTTATTTTCTATTTTGTTGAACTTCACTCTTAGTGCTGAGGTGAGAAGGTACCTTGTTTTCATTTGCATCTCTATAATGGCTGATCACCACAAACATTTATTCATGTGTTTGTTGGCTACCTAAATATCATCTTTGAAGTGTTTTTCATGTCTTCTGCCCATTTTTTAAAAATTGGATGGTTTGTCCTTTTTGACATTGAGGTGTTGGAGTTTCTATAAATTTTAGAGATAAATTCCCTTGTCAGATATGTCATTGCAGAATATTTTTCCCAAACTGTAGGTTCTTTTTTACTTTTTGCAGAGGTCTTTAGATGCACTTAAAATTTTAATTTTTAGAAGGTCCCAATAATCTAGTTTATCTTCTGTTGTTTGTGCATTTTGAGTTATGTTTAGTAGTCTATTTATGCCATAAGTTAGGGCCCTTAAATTTGCCTCTATTTTTTCTTTGATGAGCTTTATAGTTTTAGGTCTCACATTTAATTCATTCATCCATCTGGAGTTAGGTTTTTTGTATGGTGTGAGGTATGGATTTTGTTTCATTTTTCTGCAAATGGATATCCAGTTTCCCCAGCCCCATTTGTTAAAGAGACTATCTATTTCTTCCCCATTTAATCAATTTCAGCCCTTTGTCAAGCTCAGTTGACCATCGTTGGATGAATCTATTTTTAGGTTCTCAATTCTGTTCCAATGGTCTATGTGTCTGTCATTGCACCAATACCAAGCTGTTTTGACTACTGTGGCTGTATAGTAGGTTTTGAGATATGAGAGTCTGAGACCTCCTACTTTGTTCTTCTCTTCAGCAATGCTTTGCTTATCTAAGGTCTCCTTCCTTTCCAATCCAATTAGGGATTGTTTTTTCCATGTCTTTAAGAAATGTTGATGGAATCTGGATCAGGATTGTATTGAATATATAGATGGCTTTGAGAAGTATTCACATTTTCCTAATGTTTAAACTTTCTATACATGATCATGGTATGTCTTCCATTTATATAGATCTCTTATAGTTTCTTGAAGTAGTGTTTTGTAGTTTTTTTCATACAGGTCTTTTGTGTTCCTGGTAAGATTTATTCTTAAATATCTTATATTTTTAGTAGCTATTGTAAAAGGAAAGGGAGGGAACAGGAGAGGCTGAGGACCTGTGGAATGGCAGGATATCCAGGTAAAAAGGGGTGGGAAGCAAGGCTACGCCTCAAGCCTCCTAGATCCAGGAAAGGGAGAAAGCAAGAGAGGCTGGGGACCTCTGTAGTGGCAGGGATCCAGGTAAAAGGGGGTGGGAGGCAAGGCTAGGCCCCAAGCCCCCTAGAGCCAGGCAAAGGAGGGAGCAGGAGAGGCTGAGAATTTGCACAGCAGCAGGATAACCAGGTAAAAAATGAAGGAGGCAAGGCTAGGCCCCAAGCTCCCTAAAGCCGGGAAAGGGAGGGAACAAGAGAGGCCAGGAACCTGCTGAATGGCAGGATATCCAGGTAAAAAGGGGCAGGAGGTAAGGCTAGGCCCCAAGCCTCTAATGCCAGGAAAGGGAGGGAATGGCCAGAGACCACAAAGTGGCAGGTTGCAGGTAGGAATTAAGTAAAGGGAGGGCACAGAAGATTCCAACAGCTAAGGGATACAAACTTGTCTGTCAATTTGTCATCCTGTGGGGCTTGTACATTGGTGTGAGGCTTAAGACTCTTCCACTGGTGTTTCAGACACCAGCAAAGTTGCACATGGTGCACAGGTTTCAATGCAGTTTACAGACTAAGACAGACTAGAAAGAAGGAGGAGGCCATCCAATTCTCAAAAAGTGGCCAGGGAAAACATTACGAATAGCAGAGAAACACTGTATGATACATTACTGGGCACTTTACGAATAGCCTGGAAACATTGTCCAACACAGTGCAGGAAGATGAGCCCTTTGGGTTGGAAGACACTCAAAATAGGACTGGGAAAGAGCTGCCTCATCAGAGTAGACCCAACCTTAATGATATGGATAAAGTAAGTCTTTCAGGACCTCCATGTGCTGACATGGCACAACTTAAATTTAGGAGAAACAGCTGTAAACATCCATTAATAATCAGAACATGGAATATACAAAGTATGAATCTAGGAAAATTGCAAGGTATCAAAAATGAAATGGAATGCATAAAGATTGATATCCTAGGCATTAGTAAGCTGAAATGGATGGATTTTGAGCATTTTGAATCAGACAACCACATGATCTACTATTCCAGGAATGACAAATTGAAGAGGAATGATGTGGTATTCATCATCACAAAGGATGTTTCAAGATCTGTCCTTAAGAACAATGCTGTCAATAGTAGGATAATATCCATATGCCTACAAGGAAGACCCATTAATACTACTATTATTCAAATTTACTCACCAAACACCAAATCCAAAGATAAGGAAATTGAAGACTTTTATCAACATGCAATCAAGATGTGTTGCTTATCACCAGTAACTGTAATGCAAAAGTTTGAAACAAAGAAAAATCACTGGTAGTTGGAAAATTTGGCTTTGGTAACAGAAATAATGCTGGAAATTGCATGACAGAATTTTGCAAGCCCAATGACTTACTGATAGCAAATACCCTTTTTCAACAACACAAATAGTGGCTACACATGTGGACTTTGTCAGTTGGAGTACACAGGAATCAAATTGACTACATCTGTGGCAAGATGTGCTGGAAAAGGTCAATATTTTCAGCCGAAACAAGACCAGGAGCTAATAGTGGAACAGACCATCAACTGGTCATATGCAAGTTCAACTTGAAGTTGAAGATAATTAAAACAAGCCCATGAGAGCCAAACTATGACCTTGAATATATCCCTCCTGAATTTAGAGACCATCTAAAGAATAGATTTTATGCACTGAACACCAGTGACAGAAAACCAGAAGAATTGTGGGATGATATCAAGAGCATCATCCATGAAGAAAACAAAATATCATTAAGAAGATGAGAAAAGAAGAAAAGACCAAAATGGATGTCAGACGAGACTCTGAAATTTGCCCTTGAGTGAAAAGTAGCTAAAGCAAATGAAAGAAATGACAAGACAAAAGAGCTGAACAAAAGATTTCAAAGAGCAGTTCAAGCAGACAAAGCCAATTACTATAATGAAATGTGCAAAGACCTGGAGTCTGAAAACCAAAAGGGAAGAACACACTCGGCATTTCTCATACTGAAAGAACTGAGGAAAATATTTAAGCCTTGAGTTGCAATATTGAAATATTCTATGGGAATAATTTTGAATTATGCAGGAAGCATCAAAGAAAGATGGAAGGAATACACAGAGTCACTGTACCAAAAAGAACTGGCCGACCTTCATCCATTTCAGTAGGTGGCATATGTTCAAGAACTGATGGTATTGAAGCAAGAAGTAAAAGCTGCACTGAAAGAATTGGTGAAGAACAAGGCTCCAGGGATTGACGGAATACCCATTGAGATGTTTCAACAAATGGATGTCCTGCTGGAGGCACTCACTGGGCTATGCCAAGAGATTTAGAAGAGAGCTACCTGGCTAACTGACTGGAAGAGATCCATATTTATACCCTTTTCAGAGAAAGGTGATGCCACAGAATGTGGAAATTATAGAACGATATCATTAATATCACATGCAAGTAAGATCTTACTGAATATAATTCAAAAATGGTTGCAGCAGTATAACAGACAACTTCTAGAGGTGCAAGCTGGATTCAGAAGAGGACTTAGAATGAGAGATTTCATTGCTGATGTCAGATGGATCTTGACTCAAAGCAAAGAATACCAGAAATATGTTTACTTGTGTTTAATTGACTATGCAAAAGCATTTTATTGTGTGGATCATAATAAATTGTGAGTAACATTGAGAAGAATGGGAATTCCAAAATACTTAATTGTACTCATGAGGAACCTGTAGATAGACCAGGAGGCTGTCATTCGAACAGAAAAAGGGAATGCGCTACATGGTTTAAAATCAATAAGGGAGTGCATCAAGGTTGTATCCTTTCACCATACTTATTAAATCTGTATGCTGAGCAAATAATCTGAGAAGCTGAGTACATGAAGAAGAACATGGCATTAGGATTGGAGGAAGAATCATTAACAACCTGAGATATGCTGATGACACAACTTTGCTTCAAGCAGAATGCTTGAAGTACTTACTGATAAAGATTGAAGAAGACAGTCTGCAGTATGAATTACATCTCAATATAAAGAAAACAAAAATCCTCACAACTGGTCCTATAAGCAACATTATCATAAATAGAGAAAAGATTGAAGTTGTCAAAGACTTCATATTACTTGTTTCTACACTCAACGCCAATGGAAGCAGCAGTGAGGATATCAGACGATGTATAACACTGGGCAAGTCAGCTGTAAAGAACCACTTTCAAGTGTTGAAAAGCACAGATGTCTCCTTGAGGACTAAGGTGTGCCTGACTCAAGCCATGGTATCTTCAGTCACTTCATATGCATGTGAGAGCTGGAAAATGAATAAGGTAGAGTCAACAAGAATTGATGCTTTTGATCTGTGGTGTTGGCAAAGAATGCTGAAGTACCATGGACTGTTTAAAGAACTAACAGGTCTGTCCCGGGGAAGTGCAGCCAGAATGCTTCTTGGAGGCAAGAATGGCCAGCCTTCATCTCACATACTTTGGTCATGTTGTCAGAAGGGGCCATTCCCTGGAGAAGGAAGTCATTCTTGGTAAGGTGGAGGGTCAATAAAAGAGGGGAAGGCCCTCAACGAGATGGATTGACATGGTGACAGCAGCTATGGGTGAAGTA
>NW_006921712.1:5440162-5441634 GCF_000298275.1 Orycteropus afer afer
CAGTGATAGGATAATATCCATACACCTACAAGGAAGACCAGTTAATATGACTATTATTCAAATTTATGCACCAACCACCAAAGCCAAAGATGAAGAAAATAAAGATTTCTACCAACTTCTGCAGTCTGAAATTGACTGAACATGCAATCAACATGTGTTATTTAATGATCACTGGTGACTGGAATGCAAAAGTTGGAAACAAAGAAGAATCACGGGTAGATGGAAAAGTTGGTCTTGAGGACAGAAATAACACTGGAGATCACATGATAGAATTTTGCAAGACTAATGACTTATTCATTGCAAATATTTTCTTTCAACAACACAAATGGCAGCTATACACGTGGATTTTACCACATGGAGTACACTGGAATCAGACTGACTACATCTGTGGCAAGAGTTGATGGAAAACCTCAACATCTTCAGCCAAAACAAGCTCAGGACCTGATTGTGGAACAGACCATCAACTGCTCATATGCAAGTTCAACTTGAAGTTGAAGACAGTTAAATCAAGTCCACAAGAGCCAAAATGTGACTGGAATATATCCCTCCTGAATTTAGAGACCATCTAAAGAAGAGATTTGATGCATTGAATACCAATAACCAAAAAACAGAATAATTGTGGGATACATCAAGAACATCATCCATGAAGAAAGCAAGAGGTCATGAAAAATATGAGAAAGGAAGAAAAGACAAAAATGGATGTGAAAAGAGACTCTGAAACTTGCCCTTGTATGGAGGGTAGCTAAAGCAAATGGCAGAAATGACAAGATAAAAGAGCTGGACAGAAGATTTCGAAAAGCAGCTTGAGCAGACACAGTCAATTACTATAATGAAATGTGCAAAGACCTGGAGTTAGAAAATCAAAAGAGAAAAACACATTTGGCTTTTCTCAAGCTGAAAGACTGAGGAAAGAAAATAAGCCTCAAGTTGCAATATTTAAAGATTCTATGGGCAAAATATTGAATGATGCAGGAAGCACCAAAAGAAGATGGAAGGAATACTCTGAGTCACTGTACCAAAAAAACTGGTCAATCTTCCTCCATTTCAGAGGTGACATACATTCAAAATCAATGGTATTGAAGGAAGAAGTCAGAGCTTCACTGAATGAATTGGCAAAGAACAAGGCTCCAGGAACTGAGGGAATACCCATGGAGATGTTTCAACAAATGGATGCCTTGTTAGAGGCACTCACTTGGCTATGCCAAGAGATTTGGAAGACAGCTACCTGGCCAACTGACTAGAAGAGATCCATATGTGTACCCATTCCAAAGAAAGATGATCCCACAGAATGTGGAAATTATTAAACAATATCATTAATATCACATGCATGTAAAATTTACTGAAGATAATCCAAAAATTATTGCAGCAGTATATTCAGCCAGGGGGCAGTTTAAGCATAGGCACTGAAACAAGGCGGGCTTGTGCTTACTCACTGATCTGCACTGAACACGTTCCCTTGTTACCCTACCGGG
>NW_006921712.1:5445519-5450092 GCF_000298275.1 Orycteropus afer afer
GTATAGCAGGGATTGTGGGGCTGGTGCGGGATCGGGCAGTGTTTCGTTCTGCTGTGCATGGGGTCGCTATGAGTCGGAAACGACTTGACGGCACTTAACAACAACAACAATATTGACAGAGAACTTCCAGAAGTGCAAGCTGGATTCAGAAGAGGAGGTGGAGTGAGGGATATTATTGCTGATGTCAGATGGATCTTGACTCAAGGCAAAGAATACCAGAAAGATGTTTGTTGTTGTTGTTGTTATGTGCCATCAAGTCGGACCTGATTCATAGCGACCCCTCCTTTGGTTTCCAAGGCAGTATCACTATGGAAGTAGATTGTCTCAGCTTTCTTCCGAGGAGTGGTTGGTGGGTTTGAACTGCCAGTCTTCTGGTTAGCAGTCAAGTGCCTTAGGCACTATGCTACCAGAGCTCCTAAAAAGATTTTACTTGTGTTTTATTGACTATGCAAAAGCATTTAATTGTTTGGATCATAACAAATTGTGGATAACATTGAGAAGAATTGGAATTCTGGAACACTTAATTTTACTCATGAGGAAACTGTACATAAACGAGGAAGCTGTCATTTGAACAGAACAAGGGGACATTGCATGGTTTAAAATCAAGAAGGGAGTGCACCAGGGTTTTACCCTTCCACCATACTTCTTCAGTCTCTATGCTGAACAGATAATCCAAGAAGCTGGAGTATATGAAGAAGAACATGGCATCATGACTGGAGAGAGAATCATTAACAACCTGTGATACATAGATGACACAACTTTGCTTGCTGAAAGTGAGGATGATTTGAAGCAGTTACTGATGAAGATTGAAGACCGCAGTCTGCAGTATGGATTACATCTCAATATAAAGAAAACAAAAATCCTCACAACCGATCCAATAAACAGATTCACAGTGGATAGAGAATAGGTTGAAGCTGTCAAGGATTTCATATTACTTGGTTCTACAATCAGCACCAATGAAAGCAGTAGTGAAGACATCAGACAACATATTGCATTGGGCAAATCTGCTGCAAAAGACCTCTTTCAATCAATGAAGAGCAACAATGTCTCCTTGAAAACTAAGATGAACCTAACCCTATGGTATTTTCAATTGCCTCTTATGCATGTGAGAGCTGGACAATGAATAAGGAAGACCAAAGAAGAGTTGATGCTTTTGCATTATGGTGTTGGAGAAGAATGCTAAGAGTACCATGGTCTCCTGAAAGGACTAACAAATCCATCCTGGAAGAAGTACAGCCAGAATGCTCCTTGAAGTGGAAATAGCCAGACTTTGTCTCACCTACTTTGGTCATGTTGTCAGAAGGAACCATTCTCTGGAGAAGGCTATTGTGCTTGGTAAAGTGGAATCAAAGAAGAAGGGGAAGGCCCTCAACTAGATGAATAGACAAAGTGGCTGCAACAATGGGCTCTGGTATAGCAAGGATCGTGAGGCAAGCACAAGGCCAGGCAGTGTTTCATTCTGCTATGCGTAGGGTCACTATGAGTCAGAGATGACTTGCCAGAACCTAACAACAACAACAATAACAACATTGATATGCTCATGTGATTATTTTCCTTTTTTTTCTTATGTGATGGATTACTTTGTTTCTCTAATATTGAACTATCCTTGCATAACTGGTATGAATCTCACTTATGCATTATTATTATACATTTTTTTAATGTTATTGCAGTCTATTGACTAGAATTTTGTTGAAGAGTTTTGCATCTATATTCATGATGGATATTGATCTGTAGTTTTCTTTTCTAGTGGTGTCTTTTCCTGGTTATGGTAACCATTTCTTTTTGAATCTTGAAATAGAATGAAGCAGTTCAAATAAAATTTAAAATATATATATATTTTTTTTAAATAAAATTCCTTTCACCTTGAATAGGAGCTCTAGTAGTGCAGTGTTTAAAGAATATGGCTGCTAACCAAAAGGTCAGCAGTTTGAACTCATCAGCTGCTTGATGGGAAGAAGATGAGGCACTCTGCCTCTCTAAAGATTTACAACCTTGGAAAGCCTATAGTGCAGTTCTTCTCTGTCCTATAGGGTGGCTATAAGTCAGAATTGACTCAATGGCAAAATGGAGATATGTGATCTGAGCTTGCAATACATGTGTAATCTTTGGTGTCTAGTTCATTTGAAAAGTAGTTCATTTTGATATCTGAAACTGAGAACATAGGTTCACTGTAGTAGATAATGTTGTTGTTATTTTTATGTGTCATACACTCGGCAGAAACTCATAGCGACCTATGTACAACAGAACAAAAATCATGCCCGGTCTTGTGCCAGCCTCACAATATTTGCTACACTTGACCCCATTGTTGCAGCCACTGTGTCAATCCATCTCCTTGAGGGTCTTCCCCTTTTTCGCTAACCCTTTCACTTTGCTAAGCATGATATCCTTCTCCAGGGACTGGTCCCTACTGACACATGATCAAAGTAGGTGAGATGTATCTGGCCATTCTTGCTTCCAAGGAGTATTTTGGCTACACTTCTTCCACTACAGATTTGTTTGTTCTTCTGTCATTCCAAGGTACTTTCAATATTCTTCACCAACACCACAACTCAAAAGCCTCAACTCTTCTTCATTCTTCCTTATTCATTATCCAGGTTTCGTATGCATATGAGACAATTGAAAACACCATGGCTTGGGCTAGGTGCGCCTTAGTCTTCAAAGAGACATCTTTGCTCTTCAGCACTTGAAAGAGGTCTTTTGTAGCAGATTTACCCAATATGCAATATGTTGTCTGATTTGTTGACTACTGCTCCCATTGGTGCTGATTGTGGAAACAAGCAATATGAAATTCCTTAAAACTGCAATCTTTTCTTCATTTATCAATGTGCTGCTCATTGGCCAAGTTGTGAGGATTTTTGTTTTCTTTATGTTGAGGTGTAATCCATACTGTAGTCTTTAATCTCCATTAGCAAATGACTGAAGTCATCTTCACTTTGAGCAAGCAAGGTTGTGTTGTCCGCATATTGGCATATTGAAAGTTATTACTGAGTCTTCCAATTCTGATGGTGCATTCTTCTTCATAAGTATTATTTTCTCAGCATACAAATTGAATAAGTATGGTGAAAGGATACAACCCTGATACACTCCCTTCTTGCTTTTAAACCATACAGTGTCCCCTTGTTCTGTTCAAAAAACAACCTCCTAGTCCATGTATAGGTTTCTCATGAGCACAGTTAAGTGTTCTGGAATTCCCATTCTTCTCTATGTTATCCATTATTTGATATGATCCACACAGCTGAATGCTTTTGCATAGTCAATAAAACACAAGTAAACATCTTTCTGGTATTCTTTGCTTTGAGCCAAGATCCATCTGACATCAGTAATGATATCTCTCATTCCATGTCCTCTTCTGAATCCAGTTTGCATTTGTGGAAGTTCCCTGTCAGTATATTGCTGCAACTTTTTTTTTTGGATTATCTTCAGCAAGATTTTACTTGTGTATGATAGCAATGATATTATTCAAAAATTTCCACATTATGTGGCATCACCTTTCTTTGGAATATGTAAAACTATGGATCTTTTCCAATCAGTTGTTTGAAATTTCTTGCATAGACAAGCAAGTGCCTTCAGCACAGCACCCACTTGTTGAGACATCTCAATAAGCATTCTGTCAATTCCTGGAGCCTTGTTTTTCACCAATTTCTTCAGTGCAGCTTTGACTTCTTCCTTCAATACCATAGGTTCTTGATCATATGCTACCTCCCAAAATGAATGAACATAGACCAATACTTTTGGTACAGTAACTCTGTTTATTCTCTCCATCTTCTTTTGATGTTTCCTGCATCATTCATTATTTTGCCCATATAATCTTTCAATATCGCAACTCGAAGCTTGAAGTTTTTCTTCCATTCTTTCAGCTTCAGAAATGCTGAGAATATTCTTCCCTTTTGGTTTTCTAACTCCAGGTGTTTGAACATTTCATAATAATAATTGACATTGTCTTCCCCAGCTGCTCTTTGGAATCTTCGGTTGACCTCTTTTATCTTGTCATTTCTTCCATTTGCTTTTATTACTCTCATTTCAAGAGCCAGTTTCAGAGACTCTTCTGACATACATTTTGATCTTTACTTTGTTCCCTGCATCATTATTATTATTATTTTATTTTAAGAGTATGTTTTACATTCACCATTATGTGTAGATTAAGGTTCACTCCCCATTTACCATGTCCAACCCTAACCCAGTCTCCTCCTCTCCCTATACAGTAACCTGCCCCCTGTGCCCCTCATCTCTATGCACTCCTGTTTGTCCTGGCTTTCCTCAATTTGTTAAATAGTCTGTCTCTTCCCCATTAATGGGTTGTGGACCTTTGTCAAAAATCAGTTGTCCATAGATGAATGGGTCTATATCCGGACTTTCAATTCTGTTCCATTGGCCTATCTGTCTATCATTGTACCAAAAACATGCTATTTCGACTACTGTGGCTGTATAGTAGTTCTTAAGATCCAGGAGCTCTGGTAGAATAGTGGCTAAAGCACTTGACTTCTAACTAGAAGGCTGGCGGTTCAAACCCACCAGCCACTCCTTGGAAGGAAGGTTGGGCAATCCTACTTCCGTAGTGATACTGCCTTGGAAA
>NW_006921712.1:5451187-5461794 GCF_000298275.1 Orycteropus afer afer
AGATATTTGCATCTATGTTCATGAGGGATATTGGTCTGTAGTTTTCCTTGCTAATGGTGTCTTTCCCTGGTTTTGGTAGTAGTGTTATGCTTGCTTCATAAAATGAGTTTGGGAGTATTCCATCTTTTTCTATGTTCTGGAATAGCTTGAGTAGCATAGGTGTCAACTCTTTGAATATTTGATAAAATTCTCCAGTGAAACCATGATGACCAGGACTTTTCTTTGTGGGAAGGTTCTTTTATGACTTGTTTAATTTCTTCTTCTGTTATAGGCCTGTTCAAGTTTTCTGTCTCTGAGTGGGATAGTTTAGCTAGGTCTTGTCATTTTAGAAACTTGTCAATCTCTTCTAGGGTCTCAAATATTTTGGAGTACAGTTTTTCATAATATTCTGTAAGTATCTTATTTTTTTTATTTCAGTTAGTTCTGTTGTGATGACAACTTTTTCATTTACACTTCTTGTGATTTGGATCTTCTCCTTTTCTTTTGTCAGATCTGCCAATGGTTTATCAATTTTCTTAATCTTTTCAAAGAATCAGCTTTTTGTTTTGTTGATTTTCTCTCTTTTTTTTTTGTTTTCTGTTTAATTTATTTTTTCTCTAATCTTTATTATTTCCTTGCTTCTAGATGCTGTAGGATTCTTTTGTTGTTCTATTTCTAGTTGTAGGAGTTGATGAGTTAGAGTGTTGATTTTGTTTCTTTCCTCTTTTTTGATGTATGTGTTTATTGCTATAAACTGTCTTATGAGTACTGCTTTTGCTGTGTCCCATAGGTTTTGGTATGATGTATCTTCAATCTCATTTGTTTCTAGGATTTTTTTTTTTTAATTTCAGTTTTTATTTGTTCTGTTACTCAGTAGTTTTTGAGCAGTGAATTGCCCAGCTTCCATATGTTTGATGTTTTTTCCTTATCTTCCTATTATTAATTTCTAATTTTATAATATTGTGGTCCAAGAAGACGTTTTGTAGTATTTCAGTGCTTTTGAATTTATTGGGGCTTGTTTTATGTCCTAATACATGGTCTATTCTGGAGAAGGATCCATGTGCAGTGGAGAAGAATGTGAATTGTGCTTTTGTTGGATTAAATGCTCTGTATATGACTATGAGGTCGAGTTGGTTGATTGTAATGATCTTTTGCTTTCATCATGGATGATGTTCTTGATGTCCTCCCACTATTTGCCTGATTTTCAGTCATTAGTGTTCATTGCATCAACTCTATTCATTTCATGGTCCGTCTCTTAACTCAGGTGGCATATAATCAAGGTCATATTTTGGCTCTTATGGACTTTTTTTAAATTGTTTTAAACTTCAAGTTGAACTTGCATATGAGCAGTTGATGGTCTGTTCCACCATCAGCTCCTGCCTTGTTTTAGCTGAAAATATTGAGCTTCTCCATCGTCTTTTTCCACAGATGTAATTGGTCTGATTCTTATGTATGCCATGGCAAAGTCCATGAGTATAGCTGCCATAGGTTATGCTGTTGGAAAAAGATATTAGCAATAAATAAGTTGTTGGTCTTGCGCAATTCTATCTTCTGATTTCCAGTGTCATTTCTATCACCAAGGCCATATTTTACAACTTACTGGTGATTCTTCTTTGTTTTCAACTTTTGCATTCCAATCACCAGTGATAATCACCACATCTTGATTGTATGTTTGGTCAATTTCAGACTGTAGAAGTTGGTAAAAATCTTCAATTTCCCCATCTTGGTGTTGGTGGATGGTGTATAAATATGAATATTAGTAGTATTAACTAGTCTTCCTTGTCAGCATATGGATAGTACCCTATCACTGACAGCATTGTGCTTCAGGACAGAACTTGAAATATTCTCTATGATGATGAATGCCAGGCCATTCCTTTCCAATTGTCATTGCCAGCATAGTAGATAATGTGGTTATCTGATTCAAAATGGCCAAAACCAGTCCATTTCAGCTCACTAATGTCTAAGATATTTAACTTTATGTGATGCATTTCAGTTTTGAGAAATTCCAGTTTTCCTAGATTCATACATTGTACATTCTATTATTAATAATCTAGAATTAATAATTCTATTATTAATAATCAGATTATTAATGAATGCTTGCACCTGTTTCTTCCCATTTTGAATTTTGCCACATCAGCAAATGGAGTCCTGAGAGCTTTACTCCAGCCCCGTCATTAAAGTTGATTCTACCTTGAGAAGATAGCTCTTTCCCTCTTGTATTTTGAGTGCCTTCTCACCTGAGGGGAGCTCTGGTGGCATAGTACTTAAGGCATTTAACTGCTAACCAGAAGGCTGGCAATTCAAATCCACCAACCAGTCCTCAGAAGGAAGGTTGGGCAATCTACTTCCTTAGTGATACCACCTCAGAAACCCATGGAAGAGTCACTATGAGTCAGATGCACTCAACGGCAGTGAATTTTGAGTTGAGTCTCACCTGAGGGGTTTATCTTTAAACACTATGTCAGACAATGTTTCAGGGCTTATTCATGTAGTTTTCCAGTACTATATCAGGCAGTGCTTACTGCTATTCATTGGATTTTCACTGGCTAATCCTTTGAGAAGTGAATGGCCCCTTCCCTTTTCTAAGGCTGTCTTAGTCTGGAAGCTCCACTGAAACCTGTCCACCATGGGTGACCCTGCTGGTATTTGAAATAATGATGGCATTGCCTTCAGCCTCACAACAACACACAAGCCACCACAGTAAGACAAATTGACAGAAGAATGGTGGGTAGTAGATAATAGCTTACAGAATTACTGAATTCATAATTTGTTTTTTCTCTTAATCAGAGTGTGATTGTTTCAATAAATTCCTGAAATCTGTAGTATACTTCAAATTTAGTTCATGTTTTGTCATTCTTTTATTCTTCACTCAGAGTATCCATGTTTGGTAATGACTGCATCTTTTTCTGTTTAAGTTGATAAGAAAAATAATACTTATCTACTCTTCCATTTTAAAACTTGTTTGTTCTGAAATATTTTTAGAATTTTGCTTTTATTCCACATGTTTGAAGGATTCTAACTGCAGAGGAAAGAAAAATTTCAGCCTAAGAGACAAGTTCTCCAGTTGAAAAATAATGTTGTCTCTCTTCACTCTTCTTTGTCAGAGTTAAACTTTGGGTAAAATAATTTACTGTTTTATTTCTTTTAGCTGCAAGCAAAATGACAACTTTAGAATAACAACTTGAAATATAAACCAATTCATATGACTAGAAATATTCTCTAGTAATGAATTAGCTCTCTAGTACAATTGGTCTTGAAAATTCTTTTCTTTTCTTCGAACAAACAAAGAAACAAACAAACAAATCCCCAAAATTTGGTTGTTTCTTTCCTTTTCTTATTGAGAGAACTTTTTAAAAAGTTGGTGATTCAAGACCATAACTTTTCCTAATCATCCCAGAAGTGAGCTAGGTTTGTTTCAGAATTCTTGCAGTATTTTCTGACTTTCAGGAATGCAATATAATGTGGTAGTAAAATGTGCTATCTCAGATCTCAGAGAAACTGTGTTTTAAATCTTAACTTTATTCTTTAATAGCTTTGTAATTTTGGAGAATATAAAACTTTTATAATGCTCTGATCACTTTTTTCTACAGGACTAGGACTGTAGAATTGCCTTGCTTCTTTGGTTATTATGAGGATTTGTATGATCAAAGTATTTAAAGAAGTTAGAAGAACATTTGGCACATAAGTGTTTAATAAATATTAGCTCTTATTTTTATTATTGTTATATTAGAGATTATTGAATATACCATGGACTGCCAAAACAATAAATACATCTATCTCAGAAGTACAGCCAGAATACTTCTTAGAAATTAGATGAGACTTCATCTCATGTACTTTGGACATATTATCAGAAAGCACCAATCCATGGAGAAGAACATCATGTTTGATAAAGCATGTTGTTGTTGTTGTTGTTATGTGCCGTCGAGTCGGCCCTGACTCATAGCGACCCCTCCTTGGGTTTCCGAGGCAGTATCACTACGGAAGTAGGATTACCCAACCTTCCTTCCGAGGAGTGGCTGGTGGGTTTGAACCGCCAGCCTTCTGGTTAGCAATCAAGTGCTTTTAGCCACTATGCTACCAGAGCTCCTTGATAAAGCATAGGGTCAGTGAAAAACAAAGAGTTCCTCAATGAGATGAATTGACACAGAGGGTGCAGAAATGAGCTCAAACAGCAACAATTGTGAGGATGGTGCAAAACCAGGCATTGTTTCATTCTATTGTAACAGGGTTACTGTGAATTGGAACCAACTCAAGGACATCTAAGAACAACATTATTTTTATTACTAATCAGTGAAATTTAATGGAGAAAATGGTCAAAAACAAATGTATTTTTATCTCTGAACGACACAAGCTAACCAGATATAATGCAAAGTAACTTCCTCTGGGTCCTGTTATCAAAACTTCTTTCAGGTGAAGATTTGTTATGAAAATGTTTCATTATTTTAAAGATAAGAGCCCTGGAGTTTCCTTAAATGGGTACCAACATTGGAATTCTACAATGGTGTTAGCATGTTGTTCTAAGCAAGTCTGTGATTTCACTCAATTTTATGTTGATTGGAAATATTATAGCTGTCAGTTCCTGTATATTAAAAGAAATATCCTAAATTCTGCCAATGGTGATGCCAGTTGACAGAGATACTGTTTCAATTTTCTTCCTCTGCTCTGAGCCACAAATTTGCTTGAACTTTTCCAGGGTACATGGCCCTACCAACATCTCCTGAATAGTGTGTGTGCAATTTTGCTTGTCAAGTGAATAAGCATCTGTAAAGGCCTAGATTTGGGGCTGAAAAAATATAAATTTTGATAAATTTACTGCCTTCTTGAATTAACTCATCATTCTTCTTCGGAGAAAAATACATGTGTCCAACATATGGTATAATGCTGTGATGTTGGTTTTGTATTCTCACTGGTGAGAACTTCATTATGTATTAAACTCTAAGACTCATGTTATATCATATTTTACAGTGCTTATTATAATTTATTTTCTTTGATGTTTATCAGCTTAGAGTATTTCCCCAGTGCAAGGGCAAATGAAGGCAGGTATCTCTTATGGGAATAATTGTGTGTGTGTGTGTGTGTGAGAGAGAGAGAGAGAGAGAGAATATGGTGTGTGTTTTCATATATCTATGTGTACACACACACACACCCACAAATGCGTATATGTGTGTGCTTAATTTATGCCAGTGCAAACTCTTAGAACTCCTAGTATCACATGAATTATGGTATTGAACTTAACCCATACCACTTCTCTTAAAACAATTTCAAAGTTAAGGGAATATAATTTTCAAAAGTCACATGCTTTTGATGTCCTTTTACAAACCACTTGTAAGCCCATTCACAAATTTCCTAAGATACTTAATCAAAGGGTTCTTGAAGCTGCTGACACAGTCCAAAAATTTTGACTTCTCTTTGTTATATCTGCTGATTTTATTTAAAAAGCCAGGCTCATGTTCTATCAGCATACCTGAGATCACCTATGTAACAAACCACTTAGTCAAGTGACAGAAACATTCCAGGCTTTGGCTTTTCACTCCTAAAATGAACATATCAAAATGCACCAATGATTCTCAACCAAAGGTATTGGAAAGATGTATTAGAATTTCCAGGAGAAATGAAGATGCACAGTTATGGAGGTCTATGGAGGCAGTAGGTAGTGCAAAAGGTTAAGCACTTAACAATTACCCTGAAACTTGGCAGTTCAAGCCTACCCAGAGGCATTTTGAAAGACAGACCTGATGATATGCTTCTGAAAGGTCATAGCCTTGAAAACCCTGGGGAGCAGTTCAACTCTGCATACTGGGATCATCATGAGTCAAAATCCTCTGGAGCAACTAACAACCACACAACATTGAATGTTATCCACAGCCTGTTAGTTTGTCATTCTATGGTGACTTACATGTTGCTGTGATATTGAGGGGTATGTTGCTGACGTTTCAAATATAAGTAGGATTACCCACAATGGAGAGGTTACAGTGGAGCTTCAAGACTAAGACAGGGTAGTAAGAAGGTCTGATGATTTACTTCCAGAAATTAGTCATTGAAAACTCACAACAGCACATTTCAGATACAGTGCTGAAAGATGAACACCTTAGGTAGGTAGGAAGGGAGCTCTGGTGCCGTAGTGCCTAAAGCATTTGAGTGATAACCAGAAGGCTGGTGGTTCAAATCCACCAGCCCCTCCTTGAAAGGAAGATTGGCTAATCTACTTCCGTAGAGATACTGTTTCAGGAACCCAGGGAGGGGTTGCTATGAGTCAAATAGACTCTACAGCAGTGATTTTTTGTTTGTTTGTTTGTTTGTTTTAGGTAGGAACACACTCAAAATACACAGTGGCTGCAACAATGGACTCAAGTATTCCAAAGATCATGAAGATGGTGTAGGGCCAGACAATATTTCATTCTGTTGTACATGGAGAGACCATGAGTTAATGCAGACTCAAGGAAAATAACAACACTGAATTTAGAATTTCTTTTGGTGGATTTTATTCTGTCATGGATTGAATAATGTCTCCCCAAAATTTCTTTTGGTGGGTTTGAACCACCAGCCTTTTGGTTAGCAGTCTAGTGCCTTAGGCACTATGCTACCAAAGCATGGAAACCTTCTAGATGCAGGAAAAGATTGATACCAAGACACGTGGAGCTTCCCAATGAACCCACAGATGTTGAAAGAAGGTAAGGACTTTCCCCCAGAGTTGACAGAGAGAGAAAGCTTTCCCTTATAACTAGGGCCCTGATTTTGGACTTCTTTCCTCCTAAACTGTGAGAAAATAAATTCTGCTAAAGGCATTCATTTGTGGTATTTGTGTTATGTTGTTGTTGTTGTTGTTACGTGCCGTCGAGTCGGCCCCGACTCATAGAGACCCTTCCTTGGGTTTCCGAGGCAGTATCACTACGGAAGTAGGATTGCCCAACCTTCCTTCTGAGGAGTGGCTGGTGGGTTTGAACCGCCAGCCTTCTGGTTAGCAGCAAGTGCTTTAGCCACTATGCTACCAGAGCTCCCATTTGTGTTATGGCAAAACTAAATAATTAAGACAGTCACAATATTTAAATTATGTTGAAATTTTTACTAGCATTCAAGAAGAGAATTAGACTTTATCAAAAGTTGGTACAAGGTCTATGATATTTAAGGGCATCTCTGCTTACCAGTATTACAATGTTATTGTTATGTGCCGTCGAGTCGGACCTGACTCATAGCGACCCCTCCTTGGGTTTCCAAGGCAGTATCACTATGGAAGTAGATTGCCCCATCTTCCTTCCGAGGAGTGGCTGGTGGGTTTGAACCACCAGCCTTCTGGTTAGCAGTCAAGCACCTTAGCCACTATGCTACCAGAGCTCCCCAGTATTATAATAGATGGTGTTAATAGGGATGCCCATGTAAAGCCTGAAATGTCTCAGGGACGGTTCAGAGAGTCATTGTCAATGATGGACTGTCAATATGGGGAAGCATAAATGTCTAAAACTTCACCTTTCAACGATGATTCTTCTTCCTAAACTGATTTAACCTCGAAAAACTTTCTCCCAAAGTATATGCTGCAGTTTGCAGTTATTATTATGGAGTGATATAGGTTTTCTAATTCCTCTAATCTGTAACAGTGACTTTTGCCTGAGGCTGTGTGATGCTTTCCCAATCTTCATCCTTTCTAATTTAAGACGCTCAATAATGCTTCTTGAACAGATTTTTAAACATTTGATTGTCAATAACTTTAACCTCCTACAGAAACAAAATACAACTGAAATGTGATTGTGCCTACATATTGTTGTTGCTATTATGTGCCGTCAGTTCAAATTTGACTCATAGCTACCCCTCCTTGGGTTTCCGAGGCAGTAGCACTACAGAATTAGATTGCCCAAACTTCTTTCCAAGGAGTCTGGTGGGTTTGAACCACCAGCCTTCTGTTTTGCATTTAAGTGCCTTAGTCACTCACTATACTACCAGAGCTTCACATATTGTTAGGGAGATCAAATAATTATTTTTATAATTTGCAAAGGAAGATATCTCTCTTCAGCTGTCTTTGTTGTATGTGCTTATGGATCTCTGTAAATGTACAAACAAGGAAAATAACAATTGATACACTTGTCATCTGCAGAATCATGACATGTTTTTATCTTAATAAAATGTGATGGTATGTGAGAGAATGGATAGAAGAATAAATCAATTGTGGCTACAATCTTTTGGAGAAGGAGTTCCACTGGGAGAACCCAATGACCTTAGATAATTTTTCCTCCATGCTACTGTCAATGTTGCTGCAAAGTTCACCTTATCTGGGGTTTTTATACATTTTATTCTAATCTCCTATAATGAAATCTGTGGTAGTTAAGGTTATGTGTCAGCTTGGCTGGACCTGCTTTTGAGTGGTTGGGCAACTGCATATTCCCCATGATGTGACTGGTAATCAGCTGCATGGTGGAATCTACTGGAGTAGCTGAGAGCTGCCTTAGGGATGTGGTCTGCTTCCACTGTATACAATGAGAAGTTTTGCAGAAAGTCTCAGCAGCTTTTTGGCACATTTGAACCTTGCATGTAGCTGGCCATCTTGCCACATTCCCTGCCCATCTTGCAACTGTTTCTGGACTTGAACTAGTGACCTGCCATGTTGTTTGGTCATCTTGGGACTGTGCCATTTTATTTATCTACTTGAGCTTATTAGGCTCAGCAGCCAACAGCTGCCTGAGTGAAGAGACACAGGTAGCTCTATTAGGCCTGGAGCAAGAGGCAGAGCTAAAGCCCAAGGTCAAAGGGCTTTTACCCAGTCCCTAGAACTGGCACTTTGAACTTGGATTTCTAGCCTCCCTGTTTGTTAAAGCCATCCATTTGTGTTATTTTCTGTCAGAACAGCATGAAATAACCAAAACAAGTCCTCATTGTTAAAATCCTCCTGCTTGAAATCCCCACCCAATTCCCTAGTTTTATTTATATTACAAGACAATATAGACCTCCCAATATGGACAGACCATACTGCTTGCTATTATCTCTACAGCATGTGTATACTAATCCATTTAGTAGAATATACCCCAATAGTTCCTAAATTCTAAGCAAGCTTAATTAGTTTGTAGAGTTTATTCCATTTGCTCAAAACACCATCTGTTACTATTCACTGCTCTTCCATGTGTATTAAGTAGCCTTTTTCAGGTGGCAAGAGCCTTTTAAAACTTATGTTTTTTACCTAGTTTCTCATTTTTTTACTTTTATAGTCTCCTCAGCACCTAATAATTATATTTAGCGCTGAAATGGAAAAAAAAAACCGGTTTATAATATTTCATGAATATCTAAGAAGGAGATAGTACAGTGAAATAGAAATAATAAACTTTAGGTTATATTATTTAACTAGCATCTTTGTAGGACTGCTTTGAGGATTTAAGTAATGTGAGCTGGTAGAGCTGGCAGAGATGGCATTCATCAAATGACATTAGAATCACCTGGAGAGCTTCCCCAAAGTTTGAAACACCTCATTTCCAGAGATTCCTATTTGTTGGGCTGGGTGGAGCCCATTCATTTCCTTTCCTAACAAGCTCACAGGCCATGCCGAAGATGCTGGCAGGAAAAGCTAAATTTGAGAACCACTGCTATTAAAAAAAGGATCTTAACATTTTGGTCTCAAATGTACCATTTTAAAATTATGACTAAATGTCTGAACTCTAATAAGAAAGAAAAAGGAGCTCTGGTGGTGTAATGCCTAAGACAATTGACTACTAACCAGAAGGTTGGCAGTTTGAACCCACCAATTCCTGTGCAGAATAAAGATGGGGCAATCTACTGTAAAAGTTACTGCTTCAGAAACCCAATGAGGGTTGCTATGAGTTGGAATTGACTTGATGGCCCTCCAAGAGAAATTTTCATCACCTTTTGAAAGTGTCCATTAAGCAAAGGAATAAGCTATATTACCTGAGTCTTTCAGGTAGTTCATCAGTTTAAATCTATGTGATTTTTCAAGTTGAAAGTCCAAGTATGGAAATTAAGAAGTTCTACTTCTGTAGTGATACCACATTGGAAACCCAAAGAGGGGTTGCTATGGGTCAGGTCCCACTTGATGGCACATAACAACAACAACAAATAATATCTTACAAGTTTTTGGCATATTGCAAACTCAAGAGAGCATGTTATTTGAATACAAATACATTAAGAAATGCACATATACTTTATCACTTTTTATAGCTATGTTGATTCTTTTTGCACATTTTTCTTAATCTAATTTATTTTTAATTCTACTACACCTTATGAAGAAAGGAAAATTAGAAGCAGATGACACTTACAATA
The DNA here is from genome assembly GCF_000298275.1 of Orycteropus afer afer. Lineage (NCBI taxonomy): Eukaryota > Metazoa > Chordata > Mammalia > Tubulidentata > Orycteropodidae > Orycteropus > Orycteropus afer. The sequence goes on from NW_006921712.1 coordinate 5,461,421, forward strand.
TTCTCCCCAGTTTATTAAAACAAACTAAAGTCTGTATACTTTTGTTCCTCCTTTTAAGCCAATTTACACATAATACTTTAATCATTGTAGTCGTATAAAATGGTTGAAGGAAAAAGAATGATGGGAGAGAGAAAAAACTCAAGGCAGAATAGGATAACATAGGAATACACAAACAAACAAACTAGTCTATACTTTATATGCTTATTAGCCTACTTACATAAGCATATTATAATAAAGACCACTTACCATGTGATTACTAAATGCCAGACATTTTTGTGGATACTTTTTTTTTTCCCCATCTCTACATGTTCTCATTTATTCTTCACATCTGTTGTTCATATATATATATACATATATATGTATATATATATATA
>NW_006921712.1:5462204-5495259 GCF_000298275.1 Orycteropus afer afer
TATAGATTCATATATGGAGAAAAATATATATGTGGTTGCTTGGTGTTATTGAGTGGATTCTGATTCACAATGACCCTGTGTGACAGAGTAGACAGAGTAGAACTCCCTCATAGGTTTTCCTAGGCTGAAATGTTTATGAAAACAGATGGAAGGCATTTTCTCCTGCAGAAACACTGATGGATTTCAACCACTAACTTTTTGATTACCAGTCAAGGACCAAGGACTTAACCATCGTGCCACCAGACTTGATGGCAGTGACTGAGATTTATAAGAAAAAAAAAATCAACATTTGTCCCTTTCTCCAAACTATTCCTTACATTTTCAGAAATAAGGATCTGCTAATAAAAAGGAATTTAACTCTTTGAAAGCATTATCATTGTCCTGTATGTAATTGCTATGATGTGAAGGTAAAGATGAATTCAGTTGATGAAATCAATATTTAGAATTATGTACTGCAGGAGAAATAAAAACTAGCACCAGAATGGTTTGCGTTTTAAATATTAATAGTGCCTAAATCATTTGACTGCTAATTAGAAAGCTGGCAGTTCAAACCCACCAGCCACTCCTCAGAAGGAAGAGTGGGCAATCTACTTCCGTACAAATACCTCTTTGGAAACCCAAGGAGGGGTCACTATGAGTTGGATCTGACTCAATGGCATTGAGTTTGGTTTGGTTTAGTTTGATATTACTTATTTAAAGCTAGATATTTAAATATAGATATGTTGATCACACAATAGTTTCCTTATTTGATATAAGAGATCTTATTAAGGAAGGGAAATAGTTTAAGACTCTATTTCCAATACTTGTAAATGCCAATATTTTTGTTGGTACTAACTTAATTGTTGTAAACAAAGTTTCCTGAATAGCCTCTCATTTTCATCCCTCTCTTATGATATTCTGCCCCAGGCCTTCTTGATGTTTATGGTTCCATCCATCCAGTTTGAGTTAAATTGCTCTTTAAATTAGAAGGTGTTAACCATCCCCTAATGCCATTCACCTGTTCAGCTAAGCAATTAATAGCTTCCTGAGCTAGTCATCTCTTCAGGGATTGCCAGTTGATGGGCCTGCTAGACTAATCTGACCCAAATGGTACCATTGGCCTATAAAAGGTTGTTTATTTTATAAGTAATGTGAATGTATTTTAGGCAGCATGTACACTCATTTTTTGCTACAGTCTCTATTATGCCCTGCTATCCACTCTGGCAGATTAATTCATTAATATTAATGCTGGGCTCCTTGTAAGCCTGTAAGGTTTTAATTCTTTCTCAAAAATATTTGTTTTTCTTCCACCTGAGTAACTCCAACTTATTTTTTTGAGTGAAGTTAATTTATATATATCATTTATCTATCTAACTGCTAATTAGTTGATGTCAAGTCAATTCCAACTCATGTCAAGCCCATGTGTATCAGAGCAGAATTATGCTCCTTATACTATTCAATTACTTAATTTCTTCTGAGGTACTTCTGGGTAGACTCAAATATCCCACCATGTTAACCATTTGCACTATTCAGAAATCCCATCTATGTATGTAGTGATTTTATATACTATATTTAATAACTAGCAGGAGCCCTGATGATGCAGAGGTTAAGCATTCTAACTGAAAGTTTGGCAGTTCTAACCCACCAAATGCTCTGTGGGAAAAAGATGCAACAGCTGCTTCTGTAAAGATTACAGCCTTGGAAACCCTAAGAGGCAGTTCCACTCTGTCCTATAGGGCCGTTATCAGTAGAGAGTGAAACTGTACAGCAGTAGATATGGTTTGGGTTTATATTTAGCAGCTATTTTTAGTTATTAATGCACCAAATGCTTCTAATTAACTTTTTGCTTCTTCCTCTTGAAAATCTTTTTTTAAACCACCTGATGTATTTCTGAAATATTAAGCATTAAATGTACACACAACAAATGTGTATTGAGTGCACTTCTGCACTAAGAGAAAACCATATTTCAGTTACTCTTGTAACATAACATGAGGGTTATTATCCTTACTATAGTAGAGAAGCAAAGTAAAATGATAAAGTCTTTTTTTTTAAATTTTTTATTATGATATGGGTACAAATATACAAAACAGATTCATTTGCACACAGTTCATATATATTTGGATTCGTGGCCCTGATTACAATCTACAACCATAAAAAGCTCTATGTGGCTATCCTTTCCCTGTGGCCTTCTTATCTATACGTTCCTGTCTGCCTCGCTTTTCCTCTATGCAAATGTTGCCCTTCTGATATTTCAAGGTTGCTTGATCTAGGGGTTGCATCTCCCTAGAGCAGGTGGGTTCATCTGCCTGGAGTAGGTGTTCTGCTTTTAGGTCTTTCTACTGTTTGGCTGAGAGCTAATCCATGGTAATGAGTCTGGTTCCAGGCCCAGAGGATAGGCTAGGCCATAGTGTGGGGGGTTCCACTAGCCTCTATCTGATCAGTAATTCTGGTCATTTTGGTGTTTTTTGAATTTTGTTCTACAGTTTTCTTTCTACTCTATCCAGCATCTCCAATTTTGGTCTTTTTTCTGAGTGGTTGGCATTGGTATCCAGATACCATCTAGTTCTTCTGGTCTCAGTGTCATGAAGGCTGAGGTACTCATGGTTCGTCACATTTTTTGATTACTTGTTTCCAAATGACTTTGATTTTCTTCACTCTTCTTTGCTCCATATGAGATGAGACCAATAGTTGTCTCTTAGATGGCTGCTCAAAAACTTTTAAGACCCCAGTAACTACTCACCAAAGTAGAATGTAGAACAAGATTTTTATGTACTATGTTGTGCCAATTGAGCATGGTGCCCCCCCAGACTATGGTACTGAGCCCTCAGGCCCAGTGATTCTCTCCCTCAAGGTGTTTGGTTGTCTCTGATGAAGTAATGTTGTTGTTGTTGTTGTTATGTGCCGTCGAGTTGGCCCCGACTTATAGCAACCCCTCCTTGGGTTTCTGAGGCAGTATCACCATGGAAGTAGGATTGCCCAACCTTCCTTCCGAGGAGTGGCTGGTGGGTTTGAACCGCCGGCCTTCTGGTTAGCAGTCAAGAGCCTTAGGCACTATGCTACCAGAGCTCCTCTGATGAAGTAATATATTCTTAAAAAATTATCTAGTGAAAAGGTATATAGTGATAAGGAAGTTAATCAGAGCAGAGGAACAATACAATCAAATGGATAGAACAAAATGTATCATGGTCTGTTCTGTGAAATACAAAAATGCCAGCAAATAGCATGGGTAGAAGTGAGTAAACTCTGGAGGTGGAGCTGCATGAGGCAGGAAAGTGAAGTTAATGAGGTGCCAGGACAGGTGGCTGAGAGCCTGGGCTCCAAAGTGTAATAGCTGTGTGAATCCTACTTCTCTCATTTACTACACACAAGAAGGTGAACAATTAAGCTTTGTATGTCTGTAAAATAGAGATAATAAGCTTATTCTTTAGAATTATTATGAAGATTTAAATAAGAAAATAGATCAAAGCTATTGTCACTTTGCCTCAAACATATTAAATGCTCAGTATTGGTATCTACTAATGGTATTATTGCTAAATATTTTAGAATAAACCCCTTTTATTAATTTCCTGGGGCTACTTAAATTACTTTTCACAAGCTGAGTGGTATGACAGAAGAGATATTTATTCTCTCACAGTTCTGAAGACTAAAAGTCCCAATGCCAGGTATCAGCAGGTCCTTCTTTGCCTGTTCCTGGCTTCTTGTGGGTCTTAGCAAGCCTTGTTATCCGTTGGTTTGTAGATGCATCACTTCAATCTCTGCTTCTGTCTTCACATGGCTGTCTCACTTCTATGTCTTTTCTCTTTTCTAAGAATGTCAGTCATATTGAATTAGGACCCACTCTGCTCCAGTATGACCTCATGCTAACTGAAATGATAACATTTTTGAAGATCCTATTTCAAAATAAGGTTACAGGTCTATAGGTTCTGAGGTTCAGGATATTAACATATATTTTTGGGAAACACAATTCAAATCATAACACTGCTTCAGGTTAAATATCTGGCAAATGATGAAGTCACTCTTCAAACTCAGATCTGATTGAACTGCTTTTTCCCCAATAATTTACAAACTATGTTGTTGTTGTTGTTATTATGTGCCATTGAGTCGAACCCAACTCATAGTTTCCAAGGCAGTATCACTACAGAAGTAGATTGCCTCATCTTCCTTCTGAGGAGTGGCTGGTGGGTTTGAACTGCCAGCCTTCTGGTTAGCAGTCAAGTGCCTTAGGCACTACACTACCAGAGCTCCCTTACAAACTATATAAAGCTTTAAAAAAGTTAGTAAAAATTAGTTATTACTATTATAATATTCAGTTACTTTCTAAATATTAGATGTATGTTACTTGGGGCAATTTAAGTATCTTAAAAGGAGTTCTGGTGATACAGTTGTGCTAAAAGGTCAAGGAGCACACATCTTCTGACCTTCTCTAACCACAAAAGAGGAAGACAGAATCACCATCAGTAGCCCAAGGCTTATCCTGCGAGGCCAGACATGCTGCCTCCCTCCAGCCCTTTCACCAACCGTTCCTCCCAAAGTCCACACCACCTTTCTCCTGGGTTCAATAATTCACTGCAGTGGCCACACAGAACTCACAGATTATGGGGTTTATTAGGGAAGCACCAGGCTACAATTCAAGTTCAGAAAAAACACTCAGTCTCTCTCCAGCCCACTGTCTCTCAGCCAAGACTCTCACAGTCTCTCTCCCGGTAGTGCGTGTCCCTCGGTGTCTCACACAGCAATACATCTCTCTTGTATCTCTTTCCCAGTGGCACATGTCTCTGAGGAGTGTGTGTTTCTTTCAGCAGCATGTCTTCCTCAACCAGAAGTCAGAGAGACTTCTGCCTGTAAGAGGCCTCCTTTTGAGCCCAGCAGAGTGACCAAACCAACCAAGCATAACATCAGAATTCTAAGCACCTGAGAGAGAGTGGGAACCTCCCAGAACATTGTTTTGTGCCACTCCCAACAGAAATACCCCAGGCGGGCAACTTTAGCAATCAGGAACTCCTCAGTTGCTCATGGCAAATTCCCTGGGAGTTTACAAAGACTTCTGAGTAGAAAAGCCACACTAAGTAATTTCCTACACTGCAAGTTATTAAAGCTGCTAACCAAAATGTTGCTAATTAGAACCCACCAGCCACACCAGGAGAGAATGGCTGGTGATGTGTCTGCTCCTATAAAGATTTCAGCTTTGGAAACCCTATAGGGGAGTTCTACTCAGTCCTATAGAGTCACTATGAATCAAAATCAGATCACAGGCACCCAACAAATATCTTAAACTTTTGGTAAATTAACTATTCCAAATTTGCTTTATTTTTGGTCTGCTCTAAATTTCCTCAATATCTCAATTTATTTGATTGTCATGAATATCTCACATGAATTACAGTGACATTGCTTCATTCACTAGATTTAATTCTTTAAGTACCTGGAATAGTAGATGGAAAATTATATTTTCTTTATTATTTTAGTTCATTTTAAGAGCAATAAGCAAAATATTAAAATCTCATTTCATTGGGATATTATCTTGTGAAATTTCATTAATGTATTTTTAACTTATTGAAAATATTTAACATAACAAATAACAAAGCCTAAATAGTTTTAGCATATATAAACAAATACATATTCATACAAAAAGCATTTATTAAATTTGCCATGGGGGCTAAAGTAAGACGTGTCCATGAAGAATTTACAGTCTTGGGAGAACCGAGTGTATAGACTACATTAATTATGATTTAATATGAAGGCACATAACAACAACAACAACAACAATGTGATAGGAGCAGTGATATGGACAGATAGATGGTAGCATAATATAAATAATATAATACAAAGAGGCAGATAAACTCTGCCACTCTTAGTTCTGCCCCAGTTGACTTTTGAGAACAGCCTCATTCAGATCTTTGGACAAGGTGGGTCTGTCAATTTATACTTTAAGGGCCTTGCTGGTGCAATGGTTAAATTCTTGGTTACTAACTGAAAGACTGACAGTTCAAATCCACCTGGCTGTGGGAGAAAGACTTGACTATATGCTCTCATAAAGACTTACAACCTTGGACACCCTATGAGACAGTTCTGTTCTGTCACTTGGGTTGCTATGAGTTTGAAGTGACTTGAGAGCACTCAACAACAACAGCATCACAACAACAATAATCATCATTGTAATCTGGTACAGGAATAATTGAGGGAGGGACCTCAACTTACAGGTTTTCCCATCTGGGAGGAACAGAATAAACTAGAGTATGTGTGATAAAATATTAATACTTTAAATATATGAATGAAAAGATTAATGCTTTGGCATAAAGGTGTGTAAGACACACACAGTTTTCAAAGACAGTAATGCAGACATAAAAGAAAAATGTTCAGTTTTACTTGTAACTCTGTTATGACCCTTTGAGTCAGATCTGACTCATAGCAACCCCTCCTTGGGTTTCTGAGGCAGTATCACTACAGAAGTAGATTGCCCAACCTTCCTTCCAAGGAGTGGCTGGTAAGTTTGAACGGCCAGCCTTCTGGTTAGCAGTCAAGTGCCTTAGGCACTACATCACCAGAGCTCTAGAAGTAAAAATTGTCATGGCAACTAATTTCCAATAATACTAACTTTAATTAATTTATTATTTTTATAATCTGGTGGTATGAGTTGAAAGCCAAAAAGTTCACATATATGTATACATTAATTCCTTTTGTAAGAATTTATATAAGGAGACTAACAAGAGTGTTATTGTGACTGTGTTGTTTATAATATTAATGCAATAATAGGATTTATTAACTGTAATACACCTATGCAATGATATTTCATGCAAGCCTTAAAGTAGTGGTGTAAATCATGATGCATTAAAGTGACTGTATGTTTAGGCAAAACAAAAGTGAGAAAAGCAGATAAAATTTTGTAAATGTGTTCTGGTTACCTAGTGCTGCTCTGACAGGAATATACCACAAATGGGATGGCTTTAACAAACAGGAGTTTATTCTCTTACAGTTTTAGAGGCTAGAAATCTGAGTGCAATGTGCCAGGCTCTAGGAGCTGGGTGAAAGCCCCTTGACCTTGGACTTCAGCTCTGTCTCTTGCTCCCACCCCACTGAAGCTAGAGGCATCTTTTCACTCAGGCAGTTAGTTGCTGTCTGCTGAGGTTGACAAACCAAAAGTCAACAAGTGAGAAGGCATAGTTCCGATATAAATAAACCACATGGCAAGCCATTGATTCAAGTCCATTGAAAGTACCAAGACTGGCAGTACACGGCAGGCTGCTGAACAATGACTCGGCTACATGCAGGGTTCAAGCATGCCATAAGCTGGAGATCTTCCTCAAAGTTGCTTCTTACATATTGGAAGCAAGCCATATCTCTAAAGCAGCTACTCAGCTGTTCCAGTAGATTCCACCATGGAATTAATTGCCAATCTCACCATGGGAAATAACTGCAATCAGCTTCCCAGCCACTCAACCAAGCCCAGCCAAGTGGACACACAAACTTAACTACCACAACATAATACAGCCATATTTGAATCTGACATACTATACAAAGACAATAAGTGATTATTTTTCTTCAAACATTTTTTATTTATATGTATTTTTTAATTTTTTTGTAAAATGAATTGTATGAAAATACTTTTTGAAAAGCAAAGTTGTTCATATTTATTGAATAAATACAGAAAATATATTTATAACTGCACACACACAAAAATAAAGATTATACCTTAGTCTTAAATCCGTGGAATACCTGTCAACATTTAGATACAAAACCTTTTGTTATACATATGCATGTGTGTTTGTATATCTATAGAATGATCAATTAATATGTTACCCTCTACCTCTTCCTTAGAAAAATAGTTTTTGAATTAAAAAAAAAAAATGTATTAAAGCAATAAGGTCTCATTCCAGATATAAAGCATGTTTCTAACTAAAAATTGTCAAAAACAAAATAAATTATTGGCATACTAGTAATTTCAACTAACTAAATAGAAGGAAACAAATTTAGCACAAAATCCCATAAAATGTCCAGTTGGTAGCCACTCGTTAGTTTATCTAACTGTCCTCCAGGGACCTTTTGCATTTCCCGTTAGCAGGAGTGGGCTGATGCTCTTAGCCTCCAGGATGATAATGAGCTTCTTTTCCTGTTGGTGTTGAGCAAACCCTCGGGTGACTTCTGTGATTACAACTGGCAGCAAGGATACATGGTCTTGCTGAGTTTTGCAATTATAATACCCCTACTCCATTAGCTGGTTTAACTGATTAAACTATTTGTCATTGAAAACAGAAAAAAAAAAAAAAATAGATTTTATGTTACTTCAGTGATGCAAATCATTAGTGGTTGCTGCTGGAGAACTTGAGCCTGAGTGTCTTTGTGATGCTTGTACAGTAAATTAATAGTAGACCAAACACAACTTATTTGAGTAATCTCCCTGGTTCTTCAAAAGAATCCCAAGTAACAGCTGCATATAATAGCATCTCAACATGCTGCTGGAAAAAGATTAGTGCTGAATCATCATTTGTATCTATATGGTCTATTTACTGTGCTGCTGAATATTCTATCATATTTGAGTATCTTCGTAGTATTCTATGTGAAGACACAGGACATTTATCATGTTTATGTCTTTTCTTTTCCAGAACCCCTGGTGGTTAAGTGCTTAGCTGCTAACCAAACAGTTGGCATTTGAACCCACCAGCTGCTCAGTGGGAGAAAGATGTGGCAGTCTACTTCCATAAAGATTTCAACCTTGGACACCTTATGGCAGGTCTACTGGGTCCTATGGGGTTATTGAATTAGAATTGACTTGATAGCAACAGGTTTTTGGTTCATGCCTTTTTTTTCACCATTTTGCTTAATTTTAAAATTATAAATACATTTTTGCTGTTAGAAACAATACTGTGAATATTTGCTGTTAGAATTTGTCTGTAACCATGAATATTTCTCTGGGGTAATTTCCTAGAATTGGAAATGTTAAATTAAAGGGCATAATGTTGTATGATGCTTTTTGATGATAATTGCCAAATTGCAATCCAGAAATGTCAGGCTCAAATATTTTCCCACTTATAGTGTATGAGGAGTAAAATCAGAGGGGACAGCAGAGAAGAGCAGCAGCCAGGGACCCAGGTAAGGGGAGGGTGGAGAGGTTTAGAACAATAACAGAGACAAACTTTTCTGTCCGTTTGTTGTACTGTGGTGGGTGGAGTGTTGCTGTGAGCCTTGAGGCTGTGCCACTGGTGTGTTAAGTGCTGGCAGGGTTGCACATGGAGCACAGGTTTCAACGCAGCTCACAGACTGAGACAAAAGAAAGAGGTCATCCACTTCTCAAAGAATTGGCCAGGGAAACCTTATGAATAAAACACTGTCTGATACACTACTGCACAACTTTATGAATAGCCTGGAAACATTGTCCAATACAGTGCAGGAGGATGAGCCCCTTAGGTTAGAAGGCTCTTAAAATATGACTGGGAAACAGCTGCATCATCAGAGTAGAACTAACCTTACTGATACGGATAAAGTAAAACTTTCAAGACCTCCATTTGCTGACATGGCATGACTCATTCAAGAGAAACAGCTGCAAACATCCATTAATAATAGGAACATGGGATATACAAAGTATGAATCTAGGAGAATTGGAAGTTGACAAAAATAAAACGGAACACATAAAAATTGATATCCTAGGCATTGCTGTTTTGTTGTTATGTGCTGTCGAGTCAGACCCGACTCATTGTGACCCCTCCTTGGGTTTCTGAGGTGGTATCACTACAGAACTACATTGCCCAAACTTCCTTCTGAGGAGTGGTTGATGGGTTTGAACCGCCAGCCTTATTGTTAGCAGTCAAGTGTCTTAGGTATTACGCTACCATAGCTCCACCCTAGGTATTAGTGAGCTGAAATGGACCAATTTTGGCCATTTTGAATCAGACAACCACATGATCTACTATGCCTGGAATGACAAATTGAAGAGGAATGGTATGGTATTTATCATCACAAAGGATGTTTCAAGATCTGTCCTGAAGTACAATGTTGTCAGTGTTAGGATAATATCCATCTGCCTATAAGGAAGACCAGTTAATATGACTATTATTCAAAGTTACACACCAACTACCAAAGCCAAATATAAGGAAATTGAAGATTTTTATCAACTTCTGCAGTCTGAAATTGACCAAAAGTGCAATCATGATGTGTTGATTATCACTGGTAATTGGAATGCAAAATTTGGAAACAAAGAAGAATCACTGATAGTTGAAAAATTTGTCCTTTGTGACAGAAATAATGCTGGGGATCACATGATAGAATTTTGCTAGACCAATGATGTATTCATTGCAAATACTTCTTTTCAACACCACATATGGTGACTACACATCTAGACTTCTCCGGATGGGGTATACAGGAATCAGATTGACTATGTTTGTGTCAAGAGGCAATGGAGAAGTTTAATATCTTCAACCAAAACCAGGCCAGGAGCTGATTGTGGAACAAACCATCAACAGCTCATATTCAAGTTCAACTTGAAGTTGAAGATAATTAAAACAAATCCACAAGAGCCAACATGTGACCTTGAATATATCCCTCCTGAATTTAGAAACCATCTAAAGAATAGAATTGAGACAATGAACACCAATGACCAAAAACCAGAGCAATTGTGGGATGACATCAAGAACACCATCCATGAAGAAAGTAAGAGGTAATTAAAAAGAAGAGAAAAGAAAAAAGAAACAAAATGAATGTCAGAAGAGACTCTGAACCTTGCCCTTGTATGGAGAATAGCTAAGGCAAATTGAAGAAATGACAAGATAAAAGAGCTGAACAGAAGATTTCAAAGAGAGGTTTGAGAAGACAAAGCCTATTACTCTAATGAAATGTGCAAGGACTTGGAGTTAGAAAACCAAAAGAGAAGAACACACTTGGCATTTGTCAAGCTGAAAGAACTGAGGAAAAAAAAATAAGCCTCAAGTTACAATATTGAAAGAGTCTAAGGACAAAATATTGAATGATGCAGGAAGCATCAAAGGAAGATGGAAGGATTACACAGAGCCACTGTACCAAAAGGAACTGGTTGATGTTCATCCATTTCAGGAGGTGGCATATAATCAAGAACCAATGGTATTGAAGGGAGAAGTTGCAGCTTCACTGAAGCAATTGGCAAAGAACAAGGCTCTAGGAATTGATAGAATACCCACTGAGGTGTTTCAACAGATGGATGCCCCACTGGAGGCACTCACTGGATTAGTCCAAGAGAGTTGGAAGACAGATACCTGGCCAACTGACTGGAAGAGCTTCATATTTTTACCCATTCCAGAGAAAGGTGATCCCACAGAATGTGGGAATTTACGAACAATATCATTAATATCACATGCAAGTAAAATCTTACTAAAGATAATTCAAAAATGGTTGCAGCAGTATATTGGCAGAGAACTTCTAGAGGTGCAGGAGGATTCAGAGGAGGATGTGGAACAAGGGATATCATTGTGGATGTCAGATAGATCTTGGCTCAAAGCAAAGAATACCAGAAAGATGATTATTTGTGTGTTACTTACTATACAAAAGCATTTGATTGTGTGGATCATAACAAATTGTGGATAACACTGAGAAGAATGGGAATTCTAGAACACTTAATTGTTCTCATGAGAAACCTGTACATAGACCAAGAGACTTTCATTTGAAGAGAACAAGGGGACACTTCATGGTTTAAAATCAGGAAGGGAGTGCATCAGGATTGTATCCTTTCACAGTACAACAGTCAGAACATCAGACAAGGTACAGCAATGGGCAAATCATCATCAAAGGACCTCTTTCAAGTGCTGAGGACCAAAGATGTCTCACTGAGGACTAAGGTGCACCTGTCACAAGCCATGATGTTTTCAATCACCTCATATGCATGTGAGAGCTGGACAATGAATAAGGAAGACTGAAGAAGAATTGATGCTTTTGAGTTGTGGTGCTGGCAAAGAATGCTGAAAGTACCATGAACTTCTAAAAGAACTAACAAATCTGTCCTGGAGGAAGTGCAGCCGGAATGCCCCTTGGAAGTGAGAATGGCCAGACTTTGTCTCCCCTACTTTGATTATGTTGCCAGAAAGGACCATTCCCTAGAGAAGGATGTCATGCTTGGTAAGGTGGAGGGTCTATGCAAGAAGAGGAGGCCTTCAGTGAGATGGGTTGACACAGTGGCTGTGGCAATGGGTTCAAGTATTACAGGCATTGTTGAACTGGCATGGGATGGGCAGTGTTTCATTCTACTGTGCATAGATAGAGTCGCTATGAGTCAGAGACACCTCCATGGCACCTGACAACAACATAGTGTATAAGCTCTGGTAGCACAGTGCCTAACCAGAAGGCTGGCAGTTCAAACCCACCAGTCACTTCTCAGAAGGAAGATTCGACAATCTTCTTCTGTGGTGATACCACCTGGGAAACCCAAGGAGGGGTCATTATGAGTAGGATTCAACTCCATGGCTGTGAGTTTTTTTTTTTTTTTTTTGGTTTTGGTTTTTAGTGTATGAGAGTCTCAATCATGACACCCACCTTAGGTTGCCGGCAATTATACTTCTTAATCTTTGTGAATATAATAAATAACAAATGAAATCTTATTTCTCTAAATGTTATTGGTTGGTATTGAGGTTTGGTATTTTTAAATGATGCTCATTTATATTTTGTAAATTTCCCATTCATAATACCACATGCCCAATTTTCTACTAGTGTGGTCATATTATTTTAATTTGTAAGAATTATTTTTATATTATGAAAAATAGCTCTGTCTTGTCATAAATACTCCAGATATTTTTCACATTTTTAAATTGTCTTTTTATTTTGTAGTTTCATTTTTTATAGAAGTTTTAAGCTTTCAAGCAATAAAATCTTTATATATATATATAATTTTTTGCATTATTCATAGGCAATTCTCATACGCATTATACACCAATAAAAGTAACAACCACAACCACCATAATAAACATGCAAGGAGCTTTAGGTATGTGCCAACTCCTATTCCAAGCATTTACTTGTTTTTCACTCAATATAATATTCTCCATTATGTTGTGAGGAGTTTTGCCAATTCTTCATTATTATTCTTTAAAATAGTGTAGTATTCCATTGTGTATATATAAGATAGTTTGGTTATCCATTCATCTTTTGTTGGACATCTAGTTCTTCTGGTCTCATGGTCCTATAGGGTGAGAATTGCATAGTCTACCAGTCCCTTGGACAAATTTTTTCCTCATGTCTTTGGTTTCCTTCATTCTTCTTTGCTCTGGATGAGAAGAGACCAATTGTTGCATCTAGATGGCTGCTTGCAAGCCTGTAAGACCCCAGTAGCTACTCCACAAAGTAGGATGCAGAACAATGTTTTTGTGTAGTATATTATGTCAATTGAGCTTGATGCCCCTTGTGACTATATTTCCAAGCCCATGGGCCCAACAATCTATTCCTTCTTCTTTTTTGGCTTGCATATTCATTGCTATAAATTGACCTCTGAGTACTGCTTTTGCTGGGTCCCAAAGATTTTGACACATTATATTTTCTTCTCATTTGTTTCTAGGAATTGTTGTATTTCATATTTTGTTTCTTATGCTGCCCAGCAGTTTTTGAGCAGGGTGTGATTCAGTTTTCAGGTATTTTATTTTTTTTCCCTGTTCTTCCTATTAATGATTTCTAATTTTATAGCATTGCGATCTTATAAGATGCTTTACAGTATTTCAATGATTATAAATTTATTGAGATTTGTTTTATGGCTTAACATATGGGCTATTCTGAAGAATTATCCATGTGTCCTAGAAAAGAATGTGCATTATATTTTTATTGGGTGGAATGTTCTGTATATGTGTATGAGTTCAAGTTCATTGATTGTGTTAGTGAAATCTATGTCTTTTTGAGTGTATTTCTATTTATTCTCTTCTTCATTGAAAATGATGTGTTAGAGTCTCCTTCTGTTATTATAGAATTGTCTATTTGTCCTTTAGTTTCAGTTAATGTTTGTTGTATGTATTTTAGAGCTCATTCCTTGGGTGCAAAAATATTTATTATGGTTATGTGGATTGACCCTTTTAACATTATATAATATCCTTTCTTGTCCCTTATGGTGAGTGGTTTTGACCTTGGAGTCTATTTGATCAGAAATTGATATTGCCACTCTTTCTCTGTTCTGGTTGCTATTAACTTGATATTTTTTTTCAACATTGATTTTTAATTTAATATTTTTTGCATGTGTGTGTGTATTTATGTCTAAGGTGAGTCTCTTATAAGCAGCATATTAATGGGTGTGGTTTTCTTATGCAATCTTTCACTCCATTTCTCTTGACTGGTGCATTTAATCCATTCATATTTAGTGTAATTAATGATAGAATTAAATGATAGGTATGCATTTACTGCTGTCATTCCTTTGTGTTTTTTTTTATTGTTGTTAATGGTTTATTTGTTCAAAATGATTTTTTGTACTGTATTGATTTAGTTATTGAGTTTCTTTCCCTTTTCATTATTATTGTTGATTTTGTGTTTACTAAGTCTTTGTGATTTTTCTCTCTTATTTTGGTCATTTTCTTTGTGATTACTCGGTAGTAAATTCTTATCTTCCTAAGTTTAGAACAGTCTGTTCTACATCAATATCATCCTGTCTTCCTCTCCATTTGGAAGTTGTGGAATTATACCACTTATTCCCTCTATTTGTTTTGTAGTTGTTGTTTATGTACTGACTCCTCTGATTCTCTATTTTCCATTTTGTAAACTTATTTTAGTTTTGAGAATTCTTTTTCTGGGTTGATTTCTGGGTGGTATTATTATGTGTCTTAATCTTAAGTTGTTGTCTTCTGTTGTTGCTTTTCTGTGTAAAGACTTCACTGTAGCATTTCCTGTAGGGATTGTCTTGTTTTACAAATTCCTTTAATTTCTGTTTTTGTGGGAATGTCCTAATTTCACCATCATATTTGAGGGACAGTTTTACTGGATAGATAATTATTTGTTGGCAATTATATTGTATATGTCTTTCTATTGCCTTCTTGCCTGCATGGTTTCTCCTGAGAAAAGAGAGCTTGGTTTTATTTGTTGTCTTTTGTAAGCAACATTTAATTTTTCCCAAGCTGCTCTCAAGATTCTATCTCCATCTTTGGTTTCAGAAAGTTTGATTATGATATATCTTGGTGACTTTTTGTTGGGGTATATTCTATATGGGTTTTGTTGAGATTCTGGATGAGTATCATTTCATCTTTCATGATATTGTGGAAGTATTTTGCTAGCAAACCTCTGAAAATTTTCTCTGATTTATTTTCTTTTTATTTTTTTCTGCCTCCTCTTATTCTGGAATTCTAATTAGATATACCTTATTTCTTTTGGATCATCCCATATAACTCTTAAGTTTTGTTAATTTCTCTTCATTCTTTTTTCTGATTTTTCCTCGTATAAGCTGGTGTCAAGGGATTTGGCTTCTATTGGGAAATGTGTTCTTCAGCTTGTTTAATTATACTCTTTTCTCCTTAAATGTGTTACCTATCTCTAATTTTAGTGTTCATCTTCCAGGTATCTCATTGTTTCATGCATGATATTTAAGTGTTTATTTATTTTGTCATTTTGTTCTTGTATTGTTTTCCTGAATTCTTCAAGAGTATTGTTTGTCTCTTCTTTGGTTTTGTTTATGGTTTCCTTAAGCTCTTGGAAGGTTATTTTTTATCTATATTTTTGTCTATATCTCTATTTATATGTATATTTTTGCCAGGTGGTCCTATTACCTGTTCTTCCATGGGGAGTTTTCCTAGTCCATTATTTTAGTCACTTGATTCCACTATCCTGCCCTGTTTCTTTGTTTGAAATGAAGTAGTCTGTTGTCTTAGAGACATTTTGAAGTTGATTTTATTTGTTGATTATCTGTTGGTTTGTTTCACCTTTGTTTTTCTTTATTTGTTTGTTTCGATGTATCTGGATGTGTGGGCCAAGTATACTTCTTTGATTGTTAACTTGGCAGCACTAGAGTGCATCCCAGCTGTCTCCAGGTTGGCAGAGTAATTTTTGGGAATGTCAGTGTGGGTTTCTGTCATGAAGAAGAGATGTGGGTAGGATGCATAGTTGGGGTCCACTGTCTGTTGTTGACCCAATGGTGCAGGAGCTGTTGGTGGTGTATCCCCATAGTGTGAAGTGGTTCGTGCAGTAATATGGTTGACTAGTGGAGAGTTATTGTGCTCCTCTCATTGGATGGGGCAGGAAAAAATATAAAATAATGAGAATAAGAGAATATGCAAAATAGAAACAAAAAAGAAATAAATTTGAAAAGGGTGTGAATGAGAAAATAAGATCAGTAAAGATAAAAGAAGAAGAAGAGGAAGAGGGAGAAATAAATAGAAAAGAAGAAAAATTGGGAAAAAAGAAAGATAATAGAGATAATGGAAAAAAAAAAGGAGGATGGACTTTTGTAGTTATGGTCACCTGGCAGTCCTGGGAGCAGGCAGGTATGGAGCAATTCTCTGATCTACCAGAGCTTGTGTGTGTATAGTTGGGAGGTACCTGGCAGAACTGAATACCTCTGAAAGAGGAGGTTGCAAACATACATGTTTTGCATTCATTGTGGTAAAAATCTGTCAGTGACTCAGGTACTGGATGAGAGAGCTCCAGCCCCTGGCTCTGTCTGCTAGAGGGAATTTATTGGGAGAGGCTGGGCTGCTATGGAGGTTGCCAGAGATCCACGTGGGTGGGATGGGCTTCCCTAGCTAATGGGTGGTGAAAGTGGGAAGAAAATTATTCCTAGATTCCAGGAAGGTGTGCTTGTTAGAGCAAAGAATATAGTTTTCCAGCTCTAATTCACTGGCATGCATCTGGTGCCCTCCTAGGCACACACAACCATTTATCTAGCTCATGCCCAGATTCAATCAAGTGAGAGGCTACATGGGGTCTAATTTCTCCAACTGCCCCGAAACAGGCTTTTCCACTCGAATGCCTAAATAATTAGTATCTACTAGTGGTGATTTGTTTTTTCCCTTTCTCTGGCTCCCTACTTGTTTTATACCCATCTGTGCCACTGAGACTCTGACCCATTTCCGTGAACATTTTTTTTCCCAGCTCTAACACCTATTATGCTCACCTGAGAGTTTTCCACCAGAGCTATTTACACTGTCTCTATTGTCCTGTGGATTCTGTGTGGTTGATTTATCCTTGTCCATGTATAATGTCTCTGTGATTTAAAATGACCATATTATATCAGGTCTGTGCTTCTCATCTCTCCCTATTCAGTGTCCTCACTCCATCTCCCATTCCTAACAGCCCTCAGGCTGATTCCTTATTCTCTCATTCCATGCACAGATTTCTAGTATCAATATTTGTATCTAATTTCATTCATTTTTTCTGGGTCATTGTTGTAGAGGGATTGGGTAGAGTGTGTTAGCAGGACACCATCTTACCTCCTCCCTTCCAAGCCCTCATTTATTCTTTACATATGAGATCAGTCTTATTATTATCCTCATTCTGTAGATAGGGATCAGAGGCACAGAGAAGTTATATATCAAAGACTGAACAGCTTGAAAGTGTCAGTTCCCATTATTCAAACTTGGGTAGTCATAATCCAGAAGTCATTCTTTTAATCACTATAAAATATTTACCTATTGTCTTAAAAAATGTTTTTACATTTTCACTATTACTTTTGGCAAATTAATATTTCTTATGGCAATGGATCCTTGATGGCACAGTGATTAAAGCACTTGGCTGCTAACCAAACAGTTGACAATTCAAGCCCATTAGCTACTCCATGGGAGAAAGAGGTGGTAGTCTGCTTCCATAAAGACTTAAAGCCTTGAAAATCTTATGGGGCACCTCTACTCTGTCCTAAGGGTCACTATGAATTGGCATTGATAAATCAAAAAGTTTTTCAAGTTTCAAATCCATAGACTCAGCAATCAAGAAATCCAAATATGGCTTACATTAAGCATATCCACTGGAAAAGTTCACTTTAAGTTTTAAAAAGAAAAGATTTCATTTTTATGACTAAGGTACCCAGGACACAAGCTATGGCCTTTTCTTATGCATGTGAAATTTGGGTAAAAAAAAAAAAAGAAAGTCAGAAGAAAAATCGATGCCTTTGAAATGTAGTGTTAGAGAATAATATTGAATATAATATGGACTTTCAGAGGGGGAAACAAAATATCAGTTTTAGAAGAAAGACAGCCAGAATGCTCCTTAGAAGTGAGGATGGTGAGACTTTAACTCCCTTGCTTTGAATATGTCATCAGGAAAGACCAATATCTAGAAAAGGACATCATGATCATTGAAAATGTGGGAAACTCCCAGTGAGATTGATTGATAGTAACCACAAAAATGGACTCAAATATACCAAAGAACATGAAGATAGCACAGGACTGGAAAATATTTTTTCCTGTTATATATAAGATTGCCATGAGTTGGAGCCTACTTCAAGGGAATTGACAATAGCAATAGCATTGTTGAGGTAAAACACTAGTAAGGGAATCATAGACATATTATTTACTGGTTGTATGACCTTGCTGGAGACCCTATAAAATAGTTATGCTTAATTCTTTCTCAAATTATTATGAGGAATTAGTGAGGTAAGATACAGGAAAACACTCAACACAGAACCTAATATTTATTCAATGAATATTTGCTTGAAAGAACTTTTTTTTTTTTTTTTTTTTCCCACTATGATGAATTCTAGGGTGGATGGGGGAATGATGTTGCTGCAAATAGGTTTCATTTATTCAATCTTCAATCAATTCTTCTGCTTCTTCTTCCTCACCTTCTTTTTGACCCCATATACTTCCTCCATCCTCATTCTTTTTCATCTCTTTATGAATAGTTGCTCTAATTATGGATTTTTTTGTGTGTCTTCCTAAGATATGAGTCAAAGAGTATGCCAATGAGACAAGTCTTCTACCCTCATCAGTCTGGTGTTTTCTTATTCACAGTCCTTCACATAGACCTTCTGTATCAAAGATTTATATCACTATGCATTCACTAGGAAGTTCTGAAGGCCACAGTTGTTTATAATTTTTGGAAAAAAATTATGATAGTTTATAATATTTATTGTTACTAACAACAAAAACAAACAGTTTTTATAGACATTTTTACCTACAAAGCCAGCTTTGTGTAGTGATTAAGGCATTTAATCAAAATTAAGGCCAACCAAAAGTTCGGCGGTTCAAACCCACCCGCTGCTCTGTGGAAGAAAGATGTGGTAGTCTGCTTCCATAAAGATTTATGGCCTTGGAAACCCTATGAATTGGAAGTTACTCGATGGCAGGGAGTTTTGTTTTGGGAATCCAAATTTGTTGAGAAATAAGATGAAAGATACTTCAAAGCTCACTTTTTCTGGGTTCTCTAATTTTCAAATGACATAATAAAGGTAAGAGTGCTTTATTATAATGAAATCTTTCAGTCTGCCATCTTGTGATTGCAATAAAATATTACAGAGAACACTTAGAACTTAATACTTTTGCTCCATTTGGAAGATTGAGCAATCTACTTCCGCAGAGATACCTCCTTGGAAACCCAAAGGAGGGGGTCGCTATGAGTCGAATTGATTCGACAGCAGTGAGTAGTAGCCATTTAGTATGGAAGTCACTCTAACCTTTTGAGTGAAATTCCATGAAGAATGACAAGATTGCTAAACTCAATGTGTCTTAAATTTTGCTTGGGTTAGTTTTTATTTTATTTATTTATTTATTTAACACATTGTATTCTTTTGCCAAAAATGCAGTATGAAAAGGAAACAGTTATTTAGGAATGTTGCTCTATTTTTTCTAAAATATAACCAAGAAATAATAAGATTCACCTGAACACATAGCCATGGATCTGTGGGACAGTTCACAATTAGACACTGAGGATAAAGAATTGAGAAAATTCTGCAAAACTCCAGACACTCTTGATCATATCTTTTGTCGTATCTGTTTCTGATGTTATAACATGGTAGTATTTAGGAAATTTTCTTACACTTAATTATACTTAAAGAGAAAGTCCATGTTAGCAGCTTAACAAACAACTGATACTAATGGCTTCCCGGACCTGGCATCAAACCTTGGATCTCCAAATTGAATTTAGTTTAGTGTCTTTTTTCAACATAATACCAGGAACTAAGACAGATATTAAAGTAATATAGATGAACTAAACACAGCCGTGTTATTATTGTTGTCAGGTGCCCTTGAGCCAGTTCCAACTCACAGTGACTCTACATACAATAGAACAAAATGTTGTCCAATCCTGCTATATCCTCAAAATCATTGTTAAGTTTGAGCCATCGTTGCAGCACTGTGCCAATTCATCTCAAGCAGGATTTTCCTCTTATTCACTGACCCTCTACTTCACTAAGCTTGATATCTTTCTTCAGGGACTGGTGCCTCCTGATAACATGTCTAAAGTATGTTACATGAAGTCTGGCCATTCTTGGTTCTAGGGAGCATTCTGGCTTACTTTATCCCAGACAAATTTATTCATTCTTCTGGCATTCCATAGTATATTCACACAATAACTCAAATGCACCAATTCTTCTTTGGTCTTCCTTTTTCACTGTTGCAGTGCAGTGAATAGCTTAATATGACTCTTCTATCCACAGTCCTCCATTTTGTGATATATTATAAATCCTAGCCTGTATGCTTGTGATTATGGTCCTATTTTTGGGGTGAAATTTCTTTTACATTGATGAAGTAGGATTAGAATGGGATGTTTCTTGCGTCTCACCTTGTGGAAGGGTGTGACTTAAGTCACCACTCCTAGTTTTCCTAAGAGTATATATGTGAAAGTTTCGGCAAAGTTTGCTCTCTTGCTCTGAATCTTGTATCAACATCTCTTCCCCAGTTCTTGGGACTTGAGACAGCAGCCAATCATTTTACCTGTGTATTTGATTTTGTCAGCCCCTGGAAACACATGAATGAGAAGAATCCTCCAGACCAGTGACTGATCCATGGATTTGGGACTTGCCAGCCTCCACCACTGTGTGAACTATTTCTGTGATAGTTTGTGAGTTCTGTGAGACATTACATTGAAATACAGGGCCACAAGTCGGGGGATAGTATACTGATGGAGGAGGAGGAATTGATGTTATAGATAATGGAGTGGTACAGCAGTTTGGAAAAGGTGCACATTTGGGACATCTTTAACCTCCACCTCATAGGGACCAGCTGTGTCCTTCTAAAATAAATTATTAGATCAATTTTCCAGGTTTCTCTTGCCTATGAGGCCTTTAAAAATACCAATGGCTTGGGTCATTGCCCTACCATTTTGGAATTCATACTCAGTGTATCTTGGTCAGTTGTATGGCTTGGGTAAGTTAATTAACATTTCTGAGAATTAGTCTGTATGTCAGAGTCATAGCATAATTGTTAGCTAAGAGTTGGAATCAATAGAGGACACCTAATAGCAACCCACCACTTGTCTTTCAGTGTGTCATTCTACGATGGCTTGTGTGTTGCTGTGATGCTGGAAACTATACCACCAGAATTTCAAATACAAATACATCTTTCCTGAAATACAGTGCTGTCGGTAATAGGATATTATCTATACTCCTACAAAGAAGACCAGCTAATACTACTATTATTCAAATTTAAGCACCAGGATTAAAGTGAAAGATGAAGAAATTGAAGATTTTTACCAACTTCTGCAATCAAGATGCAGTGATAATTACTGGTGATTAGAATGTGAAAGTTGCAACCAAAGAAGAAGGATCTTCTTCAGAAAATATATAGTTGGAAAATATGGCCTTTCTGATAGAAATGACACCAGAGATTACCTGACAGAATTTTGTAAGACTAATGACTTATTCATTGCAGTTACTTTTTTTCAACAATGTAAAGAGCTAATATACACATGGACCTTACCAGATGAAATATATAGGAATCAAATCAATTACATTTGCAGAAAGAGTTGATGGAGAAACTCAATAGCATCAGTTAGAACATGGCCAGTGGCCAACTGCAGAATATACCATTAATTGCTCATATGCAAGTTCCCTTTGAAGCTGAGGAAAACAGAAATGAGTCCATAAGAACCAAAATATGACCTTGAGTATATCCCACCTGAATTTAGAGACCATCTGAAGAATAGATTTGATGTATTGAACACCAATGACTGAAGAACAGACAGTTGTGGGATGATATTAAGGACATCATACTTGAAGAAAGCAAAAGGTCATCAAAAAAGCAAGAAGCATAGAAAAGACTAAGCTGAATTCCAGAAGAGAGTCTGAAATTTGCTCTTGAATGGAGAGTAGCTGAAGCAAATGGAAGTAATGATGAAATAAAAAAGCTGAACAGAAGATTTAAAAGGATGACTTGGGAAGATAAAATAAAGTATTATGATGAAATGTACAAAAGCTTGGAGTTAGAAAATCAAAAGGGAAGAACACATTGGCATTTTTCAAGCTCAAAAACCTGAAGAAAAAATTTACACCTCGAGTTGTGATATTGAAAGATTTTATGGGCAAAATATTGAATGATTCAGGAAGCATCTAAAGATATTGGAAGAAATACAGAGTCACTGCACCAGAAATAATTGATTGACATTCAACCATTTCAGGAGGTAGCATATGATCAAGAACCAATGGTATTAAAAAAGTCCAAGTTGCACTGAAGGAATGAGCGAATGACAAGTCTTCAAGAATTGATGGATGACCCGTTGAGATTTTTCAACAAAGGATGCAATCAACACCCATGGAAGCAGTACAAAAGGAATAATTGCATTGGGCAAATCTGCTACAAATGATCTCTTTAAAGTGTTAAGGAACAAAGATGTCAATTTGAAGACTAAGGTACTCTTGACCCAAGCCATTGTCTTTTCAATAGCCTCATATGCATGTGAAAGTTGGGCTAAGAATATGAAGTATTGATACATTTGAATTGTGGTGTTGGGGAAGAATATTGAATATACTATGCACTAGCAGAAGAATGAGGAGCTCTGGTGGCATAGTGCCTAAAGCATTTGACTGTTAATCAGAAGGCTGGAAGTTCAAACCCATCAGCCACTCCTGGGAAGGAAGACTAGGCAATTTACTCTCATAGTCATATTGCCCCAGAAACACAAGGAGGGGTCACTATGAGTTGGATCCAACTCATTTGCAGTGCATTTGGTTTAGTTATCTGGTAGAAGAACAAACAAATATATCTTGGATAAAGTACAGCCAGAATGCTCCTTAAAAGTGAGAATGGCCAAACTTCATCTCTCATAGTTTGGTCATGTTGTCAGAAGGGACCGTCCCTGTGGAAGGATATCATACTTGATAAAGTAGAGGTTCTTTGAAAAACAGGAAGACCTTCGACAAGATGGATTGCCACAGTGGCTGCAACAAAGGGGTAAAGCATAGCAAATAATTGTGAGGCTGGTGCAAGACCAGGCAGGGTTTCTCACTGTTGTACATAAAGGCTACTATGAGTCAAAGCTGACTCAGTGACACCTAACACCATCAACAACAACAACAGTAATTGCATCAACAGTACAACATATCTTGCATAAATTCTGTGGGCCTGGTGCCATACAGAGTAGTATTTTTTTTTTCATGCACAAAATACCTGTCTCTTTCTCTTATAATTATACATTGTTAAAAGGTAGCAGATTATTTATGGAAATCATAGGCACAGGTGAGTTCTTCAGAACTAGTTTACTCTGTTTATTGCATTAATTTATGTTTATATAATTTTCAAAGAGGAAGTGGTGTCATTCTAAGTATTTAGAAAAACCAGTAATTCACTTTAAAACAACTATTCAAAACCAAAACATTATAAAGTTAGTTAGAATTTCCAACATAGTTAGGTGGGTAGTATTTAGTGTAATCATTTCTACTATTCATTCACAATAAAGATCATTTTATGCATTTATTGTGATCAAAGTTAGTTATAGTTAGTTTGATAGTTCTGATCATCATTTTCTTTTTTATGTGCTACCAACTAATTCATCAATTACTAATTCATCAATTAACAGTGCAAATGGACCTCCTGCATTTTCCTTTGCTTTGATATTCTTTGTTGGTTATATTGTTTCTTCTCTGTTCTCTCCATGACAGCCTTCTTTTGACAACTAGTGTTCTGTGTGGAAAAAGTAGGGAGATATTTCATTCTTCCTCAATGACCAGTAGGTACAATAGGGGAAATTGAATTGAATAAACATACATGCACATACATTTCAGATAAATCTTAATAGGAAGAATATTTCTTTCATTAAATGTGTTATTTTCATTTTCTACTCTATTGCTGCAATAATTAAAATGGGTGTGATAGCACTTTATGGAGTACTTATTTCCAGAACAAAGAAAAGTTGTTGAGTAGGGCACAACTAGATTAATGGTTTATGTCTTGTTCTAATTGCCTAATTTGTAAAAAGGATGATAAGTGTCTCTGGAATCTACTCTTTTTGAATCATATCTGGGTATATTTCTCTCCCTGGTAAATATCTCTGGCTAGGTGTCTACTGTTAAGGTTTACAGGACTTGCATGAGATTCTAAATATGAGTTCCATAATGAAATCCAGATTCATGACCTCTTTTTTGCCATGTTCTATGAAAATTAATGCTACATATCAGGTTCCATCTCTGGGATCTGTTATTATCATTTGTACCCAAAGTGCCACAGCTCAATTCCAAGTTTCTAGAAAAACAGAAAGATAGTTGATATCTATCAGAAAAGCAAACAGCACCACTGGTTCAATATTGTTTTCTCTCCCTTATGAGATTTTGTTTTTATCAGCATCACAATCAAATAATATTTATTAAATCTCCTCGTGGGCCTGGTGCCAGACAGAGTAACATTTCTTTCTATAGTTATGTGGTTGTTCTGGGTTTGCAAATGTACCTGACCAAATATGTAGTGAAATCAATTTCTTTCTTGTTAGCAAAAGAGGTTATTTTTGCACTCATTAAAATCACTAGATAATTGAATTTGTTTGTAATTTCAATCAAACTGGTTCAAGAGCTCTAAAAAGTCTTGGTGTTAACTGTCACTTGGGCACAAGATGAAAGCACCACAGGATTCCTTTGCCTCCATACTCATGAGCAGTCATTTACTGTAGGAAATGATGCTGTGTCTGGGCATTCATAGCAAATGGTAATGTTCATTACCAAGACATATACGGACTATAAATATGCATGACACTTAGAAAGAGGCATTTAATTCCCACAAAGATAGTTACTATCCTTGATATTAGTTAACTATCTTTTGTAATTGTTTATTTTGCATGATTTTTTCCCCTAAAATTACCCCAGTGGAAAAAAAGCCTGTAATAAAGATAAAATGCTAATTCTAAATAATAGAAATAGATATTTAAGTTTAAGACATTAACTGCTTTCACCTCCAACTCCCACTCCGGTTAGAAAATCATTGAATGTGAAAGTGAATGAACTATTTCAACTTGGTAACATATCCAGATGATCTTTAAATGTTAATGCAGACCCCTATGGTATTTCCAATTAGCCAGCAAGTAGGCAATAAAGTAAAAATAAATACCTGCTATCATTTCTTCATGATTATGAATTTTCTGATAATCTGTTAGTGTTTCATGTACATTGCCTCACTTATCCATTACATTATCCATCCGTGTTGTGTGGATATTTTTAACACCTATAGGCTTAGAGAAGTTGGAAATTTTACTCAAGGCCATGCTTACCTTTAAGCCTAGATCTAGCTCACTAAAACCCCCAAGCACTTGGCCACTACAGTATGCTATCTCTTATGGTCAGGGTTCTTGGCTGGTATTCTTCAGTTCACAGGTATTTCACAAACCCTTCCCAGAACCAATGTCAAATTTTATCTATAAGCAGAGTTTATTTTTTTAAAGAACTGAGGATAGATAGGGTTACAGTGATGTCAGTCTGACTGAACAGTGAGCTGAGCTGGTCCTACATCCCAGGACAGAACAGGATAAAATTTGCTTTGATGAAATAGAACTGTAGAATGTCACCAGGCCAACACTTCAAAAATATTGCTTATTTAAGGAAATATGAAGAATTTGGTCTCCAGGGTACAAAATAGATCAGTCAAGAAAATAAATAGTTTTTCAGAAACAATGATATGATTCTGAAAGTCAACTAGATGAAAACAGTAATACTGTGTATGTAATTTAATCCCTTCCAGATTGCTACCAAAAAATATAATGTTCTAACATATGTCTAGGACTCACCACAAAATTGACAACTGTAGTCTTGATTTGCAGCATGTTTTAGAATTAGAGTCAAGAGACATGAATCTAGTCCTGGCTCTACCTAAATAATCTTGTCAAGTTATTTAACATAGATCTGATTCCCTGGATGCTCCTAGTCAGGAAGGACAGAAGAGATTGAAACATCCCTTTTGTCTGTAGATAGCCCCTCTTATGTACAGTTAGAATCTTATAAATAGAACTATTTACAATAGCAAAGACATGGAAATAACCTAAGTTCCCATTAATGAATAATCAACCTATGGTACATATACACAATGGAATATTATGTAACACTAAAGAATAATATAGAATCTGCAAAACACCACATAATGTGGATGAAGTTGGAGGACATTTTGCTGAGTGAAATAAGTCAGTCACAGGAGAAAAATTGTATTACTCCATTATTGTAAAAAGTCAAGGAAAGGTTTATATATATATAGAAGAAAACTTTCTTTCTTGGTTACCAGGGATGGGATGGGAGAGGAGGGAACACTGCCAGATAGGTAGAGAAAAGTATAGATTTGGGTAAAGGGAAGGGCATTGTATCAAAAGTGAGTAATCAACACTGTGGCTTTGAGAAAAAAGAAGACATATAGAGGTACATGGGAGGTACAGATGGCAAAGATGACCTCTTTTGCATGTACAGTACTGGATTGTCAGTGATGGCAAACATTGATCTACAGGTGCATCGATGGATGGAAAGGCTGAATGATCAGGTATGTCTATGCAGGGGGGATTATGCCCATGACCATATATAGGGTTGGCAGATGATGTTTCTACAAACATATTTGTATGTGCTGTTAGAATATCTGAGTGTATCATAAAGCTGACAAGGGACAAGGTTTGGTGCTTCTTGAACACAGCTAGCTACCGAGAGGGAGCAAGTAGTTGGACCTTTGGGATCAGGACAATGGTCACAGGGTACATCAAGCTCAATTGACACAACATACTACACAAAAACATTGTTCTACATCCTACTTTGGTGAGTAGCAACTGGGGTCTTAAAGGCTTGCAAGCAGTCATCTAGAGGAAATGATAGATCTCTCCTCATCCAGAGCAAAGAAGAATGAAGAAAAGCAAAGACACATGGAAACAATAAGTCCAAGGGACTAGTAGACTATGTGATCCTCAGCATATATGACCATGAGACCAGAAAAACTAGATGATGCCCAGCTACCACGCTCAACCACTTGCGGGGGGAGGGGGGGCGGGGATTGGTGCAGGAGATCCTGAATAGAATGGGAGAACAATGTGGAACAAAACTCAAAACCATAAAATATGATCAGGTTTGCTGATCTGATAGTGCCTTGTGAGACTCCTGAGACATGGCCCCTGGTTACCCTGCAGGCCTGGAATTGAACTCACTCCTGTGGCTTCCAGCCAAACAGTAAACAGGCATATGGGCCGAATATTTACATCAGGTAGATAGACTCCTTGGACCATCAATCATGGGAGAACAGAAGGACCATTTTTGCATAGGGAGATAGCTCAGGGGATGGGAGTGCATGGAAGAGAAGGACACAGGGAAGAAGTAACTACAGGGAGGAAGTGGGAAGACAACTGTTACATTGTGGGGAATTACAGTCAATGTCTTGAAACAAAATGTGTATGGAAAATGATTTTGCTCTGTAAATTCTCACCCAAATCATAATAAAAATTAAATTTACATATATATAGATATGTAATATATCTCCTAGAGCTATTATATATATTGTTGTTTTTATGTACCGTCGAGTCAGACCTGACTCAATTTATTCTCCTAGAGATAACTCTAAAACTTGAATTACCTGACTAGTTGAGGTACCTTTATTATTTAAAACTTCTGGACAATACCTTAGAATTCGAATGAATAAGGTGCACAAAAACCATCTGATAGTCTAGCATCAGAAAAGGAGCATGATTCAATCAATCATGTTAATCTTAGACAATGGTTAATTTTCTACTCTATATTTCCTCCTTAAAAAATTCATTGTAATGGGCCAAGATTAGCCTTCCTTGTTTTCTGAACACAAAGGTCTCCCTGTATGCATACAGATTAACTGCTCCAATAAACTCTATAACTTTAATATTTGTGTGTTTTAATTATTTTGACCCAGTAAGAATTGGTTTGCTTAAGTGTGAATTCAGTGAATATGTCTGAGAAAAGGAGCTCTGGTGGTGTAGAGGTTCAGGCAAATATTTAGCTGTTAACCAAAAGGTGGGAGGTTTGAATCTTCCTGTCTCTCTGTGGAAGAAAGATGTGGCAGTCTCTTTCCAAATATGTAAAGCCTTGCAAACCCAGTACAGGTCTCTATGAGTTGGAATCAGCTTGATGGGACTGAATTTGGTAGTGTAGTGGTTAAAGCATTTGACTACTAACTAAAAGCTCAGCAGTTTGGGAGGAAGAGGGAACAGCCTGCTTTCATAAAGACTTACAGCTTTTGAAACCCTATACGGCATTCTACTCTGCCCTATATGGTTGCTTTAAGTCAGAATTGATTAAATGGCAATTGATTTGTTTTTTGGTGTTGGTCTGAGAAAAAAATGAGATGCTTACATATAAACAATAGGAAAAAGAAAAGAAAACAAATTAAGGCAAGATTAAGTTTGAGGATCAAGATTAAGTTTGAGGATTCACCAGGTTGTTTGAAATCATTCCCTATGTAGTTGAGAAACCTGATTCAAGCAATTTATGGATGGGATGAATAACATTCCAGAGGGGGTAGAATTATGCAAAAGCTCTCTTATGCTCATGGCCAATGCCTAACAAGGTTTTTCAGTTTATTTTTTATTTTTCTTTTAAATAGCTATAGACTTTCTCATCTTTGTGTCTGCCCCCCACCTCCCATCCCACAGCCTCTTTCTCTTTCAACAATTCAAGCCACGGCCTCTTTATTCAGGTGTCTGAAACAGACTCACTACATATCCAGTGTGCCAGTTTTAAATTCCAAGAAAGCAATGAATCTTTTTAGGTCAGCAAATCACTCAACTAGACTGATGGATACACACTCAGAAAACGATAGAGAGTAGAACAAAACAATTAACTAATTTATTCTCATACTCCTTGAGACTCATTTTCCTCAGTTATAAAATAGGGATGATCAGACTTACCTCTGATTAGTTCAAATATTTTTTAATCAGTGAACATATATGGTGAGTTCTAGTGAAATACCTTACTTCTGTTATTTTACATAGTGTTCAGAAAATTCTATAAAGTAAATACAATTTTCTCAAATTCAATTATGAGTAAATTAAAGCAGGTTTTTTTTTTTTTTTTTAATTACTTGCTCTAGGTCATCCAGGTAGTAAGTGGCAAAGCTAGGGTTGAATACAGACTATTTTGAAATGCAAAATTCATGTTGTCATCCACCATGATGCAGAATATGACAAAGTATTTAAAAAGTTATCCAGCTTTGTGCAAAGATTAGTTATTTAGTAGAGCCATGGAGACTCTATAGGACATGACATCTAGATTTAAGCCAGAGAAGTAAGACCCAGAATTTGGATAAGTAGAGTGGCCATCCTAGCAGAGGGAGCCTCCTAAAGTCCTTGTCAGAAAGAGCCAAGATCTTTACAGTTGTGGAAAAGATTTTACTCCTTTGATAAATCTATATTTTTCTTGATATTAAAATAAATTGCAATATTCCGTTATTTTCAAAACCCTTGCCTGCAAAATGAATGTAGGACACAAGTAGGTAATATCCTGATGAATGGATTTAAGGTATTCCATTTTGCTATCCATCTGGACCTCTTTCCAGAGTATTTTTCTGACACTGGCCTTCATTTCCTATGCTAATGTTCTTTGTTAATAGGGAATAATCAGGGATTAAAAGATGTTGAAGGTCATGAGCACCTACTTATAATGTCCTTCCTGATATTATTCTAAAACTAAATATAATTTACCCAGAGAGCTTTGGAGAAAAAAAATTGGCTGATTTTTTTGTAGACACAAAAATCTAAAGGATTTATGTGTCTACCAATGTTTTAGAACATAGCATGTTGCAGAGATCTTAAAAGTTTATTATAGAAAATTAGAAGATCATTTTCAGTCTTTATTTGTAAATTCCATTGGATCTATTTCCTGCTCTTGAACTTAAAATCTGAAAAGGATATATACCTTTTCATCAAACACATGCCTCTCAACATATCAGTACAGATTTGTGTAAGAGGAACAAGGAAGAGCATTCTCTTAGACTTGCCTTAAATCATCTTGAGTGCTGTCCAATGTTGCATAAAATGTGCAAAATATCCGTTCTTGCTTTAAAACAAAAACAACAGCAACAAACTAGTACTTTCTTCAAGTAGTCTTAAAAATATAATTGAGCAGTTGGGGGGAGGAGGAATTAACAAAACATAACATCAAGATATTAACATTGATCTCTTAGCACTTCTTGAAGTGAAGGAATTTCTGTTTTTTCCTGCAGTTTGGAGGTGACCCTTCATCTTAACTGGTTTATTGTCCTGTATCATGTTAATGAGAACTCCTCATATAACTGTATTTAAATCACAAATGAATAGGTTCTGACAGTATTTGCTTTACTAGTTTAGCCTGCTCATCCGGACTTATTTCCCATTGTGCTAACTTGTCAATTGTTTTGCTATTTGATTGCCCCAGTGTTGTCCAACTTGGCATTACTTCAGGTTTTATGACTTTTGTGATCAATTTTTAGCTTCCCTCCTCCTGCTTCCCAGATCACCTTATCTGTAATGATATTATTAAAACTCTTGGCATCTTTCACTAGATGCTTGATCAGTATGTCAGATGAATGTCAGATTTCTTCTCTTGTTTTATACACGTCTTAGAAGCATTGTTATTATTTTTCACTTTTTATTTTAACAAAATTTTAATGCAAACATTTAGAATGCAAACATTTTAATACACTACTAAACATTGGGTATGTGTAAATATAGTTTCTGGGTTTCTTTGCTTCACTAAGTTTGTTTTGCTTTCAGATATAACCGACCATTCTAGGTTGTTTATCTAAACATGTTTAACACTATCATGTGTTATTTTCTGGGTTCATGCATAAAAAAACAAATTCACTGCTGTCGAGTCAGTTCTGACTCATAGCCACCCTTCCTTGGGTTTCTGAGGTGATAATCTCTATAGAAGTATATTGCCCAGGTTCATATGGAAGAGAAATCGTTTTTTGTTTTTTTTTTCCCCTGGTGTTATTGTTTCCCATATAGTTCAAAATGATGTGATGAGGGAACATGGTGACCATTATCCTTGCCTCTCAGAAGGGGGGTTAGGGACTGTGCTTGCTAGGAACATTTTAAGCTTTAAAAAGGTCATAGAAAAGCACATGTCCAAAGAAAATTCATATCCATCTTTTTCCCCATGTTAGATTCCTTTTTACTGTGTTCCAGTGAATCAGCCCCAACTCACAGTGACCCTATGTACAATGGTCCTGGCCATCCTCACAATCCTTGCTATACGTGAGCCCATTGCTGCAGCCAGTGTCAATGCATCTTTATTATTATTATTATTATTATTTTATTGTGATTTGGGTGAAGATTTATGTAGCAAATTCACTTTCCATACAGCAGTTCACATATACTTTGTCTCATGTCATTGACCACAGTTTACCACAATGCAACAGCTTCCCTCCCACTTACTCCCCATAGTTACCTCTTCCCAGTGTCCATCCCTCCAGACACTCCTGCCCCATGAGCTGTCTCCCTGTGCATAAGCAGCCCTTCTTTCTCCCATGATTGTTCTCCCCAAGGAGGGTATCTACTTGAGGTAAATGTTCAACTCATATGCTGTCTTTTGTTTAGCTGGAAACCACAGGTGTGGGTTCAATTCCAGACCTGAAGGACAGCTAAGGGCCATAGTCTCAGTGGTTCCACCAGGCTCTATCAGAGCAGCAAACCTGGTCCCCACCTTTTTTTTTTTTCCTCCAAATGATTTTGAGTTTTGTTCCACATTGTTCTCCCTCTTTATCAAGGATCTCCTACATAGATCCCCTTCCAAGTGGATGGCAGTGGTAGCTGGGCACCATCTAGTTCTGGTCTCATAGTTGCATAGGCTGCAGATCAGATGATGGTACCAGTCACTAGGACTAATTGTTTCCATTAATTTTGGTTTTCTTCATTCTTCTTTGCTCTGGACGAGGAGAGACCCATCGTTGCATCTAGATGGCAGCTTGCCAGCTTTTAAGATCCCAGTCATTACATGCCAAAGTAGGAGGTGGAAAAATGTTTTGTATAGTATGTTATGCCAATTGAGCTTGATGTCCACTGCGACTATGGTCCGAAACCGCAGGTTCAACTACTCAGTCCCTCTGGGTAGCAGGCTGTGACCAAGCAGTGACCACAGCCTTGCCCCTTGTCAGCTCTACTATACACTTGGGAATTCTGATCATTCACATAAACTTATAGGACCATTGTCTGCCAACCCTATATATGATCCTGGCTACACTCCCTATTTCATAGAGATACCTAATCGTTTAGCCTGTCCACCTATCTATCCATCCATATACCCATGTTAGCCTTCACAGACAATGCAGTATTGTATGTACAAAAGGGTTCATATTTGTTGTCTGTACCTCCCATGTAGCTCTCTATGTCTTTCTCATCCTCAATGGTGCCATATTGGTCACTCATATTTGGTACATTGCCCTTCTCTTCACCCAAATCAGTATTTATCTCTATCTAGCTAACTGCCTTCCCTCCCCTCTGCTCCCACCCCTGGTAACCAACTAAGAAAATTTCCTTCTATAGATAAACCTTTCCTTAACTTTTACAAAAGCAGACTAATACAATATTTGTCCTTTTGTGATTGACTTATTTCACTCAGCATAATGTCCTCCAATTCATCCATGTTATGCAGTGTTTTGCAGATTCTACATTATTCTTTAGCGTTGCAAAGTATTCCATTGTGTGTATGTACCATAGTTTGGTTATCCATTCCTCAGTTGATGAATGCCTAGGTTGTTTCCATCTTTTGGCTATTGTAAATAGTGCTGCAATTAACATGGGTGTGTATATCTCTGTTCTTGTCATGGCTCTCACTTCTTTAGGATATATATCT
>NW_006921712.1:5501431-5502797 GCF_000298275.1 Orycteropus afer afer
CAGGGCCTCCTTCTAACAGCACGACCACAGTAAGCAAGATTAAGTCTGGCCATTCTTGCTTCTAAGGAGCAATCTACCTGCATTTCTTCCAGGACACATTAGTTGTTTTTTCCCATAGGAGAGTGGTATTTTTCTTGAGTACATTCTACTTTTCCACCCAGAATTTAGAGAATCAGAGCCATTGTCTACATTTTCTCCATATGTAATCTATCACACTAATTGAGTAGAAATATTTGCTTTCTTGTTCTCTCTTGCTCTTGCTTTCCTTCTTCAAGTATTATGATTTTATACCTGTTGCCATATAGTCCATGTAGCCTCAGAGTGATCACATGTGGGTCATAGTAGAACTATGCTCCATAGGACTTTCAGTGGCTGATACTTCAGAAATAGATAATCCTTTCTGGTTCTGTCTTTGGGTAGACTACAATCACCAGTTTCAATTTAGCAGCTGGGTGCATAAACTTCATGTATATGCTAAAGGAAACAAACACACAAAAGCCACCAATGCTATCAAGCAGTTTCTAGTGCATGACAACTCATGGGTTACAGAGTAAATCTGCTCCATATGGTTTCATTGGCTATATTCTTTCCAGAAGCATTTCATCATTCCTTTCTTCTATGGAGGGCTGAGTGAGTTTGCAGCCAACCATAAACTGCTTGTATCTCCCAGCCTCCTATGGGTGTACTAAACCCATTGCCATCATGTCATTTCCAACTCATGGTTAGCAGTGGTTAAGTGCTTGTCTGTTAACCAAAATGTCAACAATTTGAACCTACTAGTTACTGCATGGGAGAAAGATCTGATAGTCTGCTTCTGTAAAGATTACAGCCTTAGAACCCTAAGGGGCAGTTCTACTCTGTAGCATAGGGTCACTGTAAGTTGCTCTAGGTTAACATATACTCTGTTGTTTTTATTAGGTGCTGTCGAGTTATCTCTGACTCATAGCAACCCTATTATGTACAGCAGATCAAGACACTGCCTGGTCCCACGCCAGCTCCATGGTCTTTGCTCTACTTGAGCCCATCGCCATAGCCACTGTGTCAATCCATCTTGTTGAGGGGCTTATCCTCTTTCATCGACACTCCACCTTAACAAGCATGACATCTTTCTTCAGGGCATGGTCCCTTCTGATAACATAACAAAAGTAGGTGAGGCAAAGTCTGGCCATTCTCGCTTCCAAGGAGCATTCTGGCTGCACTTCCTCCAGGACAGATTTGTTAGTTCCTTTAGCAGTTCATGGTACTTTCAGCATTCTTCGTCAGCACCACAACCCAAAAGCATCAATTCTTCGGTCTTCCTTATTCATTGTTCAGCTCTCACATCCATATGTGGTGATTGAAACTATCATGGCTTGTGTCAGGCTCA
>NW_006921712.1:5503325-5512209 GCF_000298275.1 Orycteropus afer afer
TGGAATTCCCATTCTTCTCAATGTTATCCACAATTTGTTATGATTCACACAATCAAATGCTTTTGCATAGTCAATAACACAAGTAAACGTCTTTCTGGTATTCTTTGTTTTGAGGCAAGATCCATCTGACATCAGTAATGATATCCCTTGTTCCACATCATCTTCTGAATCCAGCTTGCACCTCTGGAAGTTCTCTGTCAACATACTGCTTCAAACTTTGTGTGTGTGTGTGTATGTGTGTGTGATTTGGGTGAAGATTTACAGAGCAAATTCACTTTCTATACAGCAGTTCACATACACTTTGTCTCGTAACATTGACCACAGTTTACCACAATGCAACAGTTCCCCTCCCACTTCCTCCGCATAGTTACCTCTTCCCAGTGTCCATCCCTCCATGCACGTCTGCCCCTGAGCTGTGCAAAGCAGCCCTTCTTTCTCCCAAGATTGTTCTCTCCAAGGAGTGTATCTGCCTGAGGTAAATATTCAACTCATATGCCTGTCTTTTGTTTGGCTGGAAACAAACCCACAGGTGTGGGTTCAATTCCAGACCTGAAGGGTAGCTAGGGGCCACAGTCTCAGGGGTTCCACCAGGCTCTATCGGATGAACAAACCTGGTTCTCCCCTCCCCTTTTTTTTCTCCAAATGATTTTGAGTTTTGTTCCACATTGTTCTCCCTCTCTATCAAGGATCTCCTACATAGATCCCCTTTTTTGAATTATCTTCAATATGATTTTACTTGCATGTGATATTAGTAATACTGTTCGATAATTTCCACATTCTGTGAGATCACCTTTCTTTGGAATGGGTACAAATATGGATCTATTCCAGGCAGTTGACTAGGTAGTTCTCTTCCAAATATTTTGGTATAACCGAATGAGTGCCTCCAGTGGGACATCTGTTTATTGAAACATCTCAATGGGTATTCTGTCAATTCCTGGAGCTTTCTTTTTTTGCCACTTCCTTTAGTGCAGCTTTGACTTCTTCCTTCAATACCATTGGTTCTTGATCATATGCTACCTCCTGAATTGGATAAAGATTGACCAGTTTTTTTTTGGTACAATGACTCTGTGTATTCCTTTCATCTTTTTTTGATGTTTCCTGCATCATTCACTATTTTGCCCATAGAATCTTTCAATATTTTAACTTAAGGCTTAAAGGCTTAAATTTTGTCTTCAATTCTTTCAGCTTGAGAAATGCTGAGTGTGTTCTTCCCTTTTGGTTTTCTAACTCCAAGCCTTTGCACATTTCATTATAGTAATTGGCTTTGTCTGCTCAAGCTGCTTTTTGAAAATTTCCTTTGAAATCTTCTCTTTGAAATGTGTACTCTGGTGGTTTAGTGCCTAAGGCATTTGACTGACTGCTAACCAGAAGGCTGGTGGTTCAAACTCACCAGCCACTCTTCCGAAGGAAGATTGGGCAATCTACTTCCATAGTGATACTGCCTTAAAAACCCAAGGAGTGGTCACTATGACTTGGATCCGAGTTGATGGCAATTTATACACTGTTGTTGTTGTTATGTGCCATTGAGTTGGCCCCAACTCATAGGGACCTCTCCAAGGGTTTCCAAGGCAGTATTACTACAGAAGTAGGATTGCTCAACTTTCCTTCCGAAGAGTGGCTGGTGGGTTTGAATCGCCAGCCTTCTGGTTAGCAGTCAAGTGCCTTAGGCACTATGCTACCAGAGCTCCTAATTTATACACTAGTAATCTTCAAATTTAACCTTAAGTTTTTGCCTCGGCTTGCATCTTATGTTTTGACTCCCTAGAAAGGAGTTCGGGTAGCACAGTGCCTAAGGTATTTGACTGCTAACCAGAAGGTTGATGATTTAAACCAACCAGCTACTTAGTGGAAAGAAGATGGAATAATCTAATTCTGTAGAGATTTACCACCTCAGAAACCCAATGGGGGGTCACAATGAGTCAGAATTTACTTGATGGCAGTGAGGTTTTCTGAATCTCTGTTGTAGATGGTTGGATGGAGTGTGTTAACAGGACTTCATCTTTTTTCTGCTTTCTTTATGAGTTTTTCTTCCCTAATGTTTCTTCTTAGGAGCTCTGGTAGCATAGTGCCTAAGGCACTTGACTGCTAACCAGAAGACTGGTGGTTAAAACCCACCAGCCACTCCTCGGAAGGAAGGTTGGGCAATCTACATCTATAGTGATACCACCTCAGAAACCCAAGGAGGGGTTGCTATGAGTTGGGGCCAACTCAATGGCACATAAAAACAACAACAATGTTTCTTTAAAAAAAAAAACAAAAAAAAAAAAAACGCATTGCCATTGAGTCAATTCTGACTCGTAGAGACTCCCATGGTGTTTCCAAGACAGTAAATCTTTACTGAAGTAGATTATCTGTCTTCTTCCCTTAGAGAAGTTGGTGGGTTTAAACCACCAACCTTCTGGTTAGCAGCCAGATGCCTTAAGCATCATATCACCTGAAAGTAAAGATGACTTGAAGCACTTACTGATGAAGATTAAAAATTATAATCTGCAGTATGAATTACACCTCAACCTAAAGAAAATGAAAGTCCTCACAACTGCACCAAAAAGAAGCATCACCATAAATGGAGAAAAGATTGAAATTGTCAAAGATTTCATATTACTTGATTCCACAATCAACACCAATGGGAGCAGCAGTCAAGAAATCAGATGACTTATAGACAAATCTGCTGTTAAAGACCTCTTTAAAGTGCTGCAGACAAAAGATGTCCCTTTGAAGCCATGATATTTCCAATCACCTCATATGCATGTAAAAGCTGGACAATGGATAAGGAAGACCAAAGAAGAGTTGCAGTGCTGCAACTCTTGCGGTGTTGGCAAAGAATACTGAAAGCACAATGGACTGCCAGAAGAACTAACAAATCTGTCCTGGAGGAAGTGCAGATGAAACACTTTTTAGAAGTGAAATAGCCAGATTTTGTCTCACCTAGTTTGGTTATTTTGTCAGAAGGGCAATCCCTGGAGAATGATATCATGCTTGGTAAAGTGGAAGGTAAGATAAAAAAGGGAAGACACTCAATGAGATGTATTGACACAGTGGCTGCAACTATGAGCTCAAGCATAGCAAGGATTGTGAGGATGGTACAGGACCCAGTGCTTCTTTCTGTTGTACACAGTGTTGCTATGAGTGGGAGCTGACGTGGAAACATCTAACAATATCAACCGTGTTTGCTCTTAGCAATTCTACATTATGTACTCTTCTTATCATTATATGCACTTTCACAGACAATTCCATCATTATATGCATTCTCACAGACAATTCTATCCCTTCCTGTAACTTGAATTACCTTCTCTGTGCTGGAATACTTTCTGAAACATTGTCATCTCTTTCATGGAGAACTTCAACATTTTCCTTTGTCTATAAGCATGTAGATTTCAGTCTTTTCTTTATAATGTTGCCAGTACAATATTTATACAATCTAAATTTCATCATGCTGCTTCTTTACTTAAAAGCCTCCTGTAGACCCACATTTTTATCTGCAAAAAAAACAAAACAAAACAAAAGCTACATAGCATAGACCCTGCATGTACATCTCTTATTCTACCACTGAACCACAACTGCCCCTAAGATTTTCGCTGGCTGATGTTTGGAAGTAAATCAGTAAGGCTTTCTTCCTAATCTGTGCTATTCTGGAAGCTTTTCAGAAACCTGTTCTGCATTACAGCAACAAACAGGCTTCCACTGGTAGACAGGTGTTGGCTGTTCATGCGGTGCAATGGGTGGGAATCAAACCCAGGTCTCCATCTTGTACGTCCCTTGCCTTCTACCACTAAACTACTACTACCCCTTATCTGTGCTCTGTTGGTGATGTTTTAGTTCTTATTGTATTGATTCTGACTTATGGCAACCCCCATGTACAGAGTAGAACTGCTTGATAGAGTTTTTAAGGTTGTGACTTCTGTGTCTTCTGAAGAGCCTCTGTATTGATTTAAACTGCCAACCTTTTGTCTATTGGATAAGTGCTTAATTATTTGTGCCACTCAGAGCATACTAATGCTCTAGTCATCTTGAATTGCGTTTTTCATTTCTCTGAACATTCCATTCTCCATTTTCACTGCAGTAGCTTGACATTGTCCACTTTCTCTTCTTGAAACAACATATTCCTCTTTGATTTCCCCTGTATATGTTGGATTTAACCTACCACTCGTCTTCTCAAGGGAGTCTTCCAAGACTATTTACATCCCCATGCCCACAATTTTGATTAGATGATCTCTTTTGTACTTATTAAATATAGCATACACAGGAAGCACAAAAAATTTCATTGACCTGTTTACAGGTATGTACACTCCACTTGCCATCAATAAACTTTTTTGCTTTTGAGAGCAAGAGCAATCTATATATTGTTCCTTGTTCTATTTTCAGAAATGATCCCAAAATCTGGAACACAAACTATGTGTTGTTAGGGTTGCAACTCAAGAGATTGTGATTCAGGCCGGAATATGTCTCACAATCTCTAAAAGTTAATTGGATTCCAAGATTGATTTTTGAACCACTAACACTAGTCTGTTAGTTTGTCCTACTATGGTGCCTTGCATGTTGCTGTGAGGCTGGAGGCTATGCCAAATATTTCAAATACCAGCAGGGTCATCCATGGTGGACAGATTTTAGGACAGCTTTCAGACTAAGACAGATTTGGAAGAAGGTAAGGGCCACTTCAGAGTTGGCCAGTGAAAACCTTATGAATAGCAGTGAAGCATTGTCTGATATATTCCTAGAAAACATTATGAATAGTCCTGAAATACTGTTTGATATAGTGCCAGAATATGAGGCCCTCAGGTCAGAAATCACTCAAAATACAACTAGGGAAGAGCTGCCTCCTCAAAGTAGAGCTGATCTTAATGATATAGATGGTGTAGAGCATTCAGGGCCTCCATTTGCTGATGGGTCACAAATCAAAATGGGAAGAAACAGCTACAAATATCCATTATTAATCAGAATGTGGAATGTACAAAGCATGAATGTAGAAAAATTGGAAATTGTCAAAAATGAAATGGAATATGTAAAGATTGATATCTTGGGCATTAGTGAGATGAAATAGACTGGTATTGGCCATTTTGAATCAGGCAATCATATGATCTATTATGCCAGGAATGACAAATTAAAGAGGAATGGCATCACATTCATCATCAAAAACCACATTTGAAGATCTATCCTGAAGTAAAATCTGTCAATGATAGAATAATATCCATATGCCTACAAGGAAGATCAGTTAATACTACTATTATTCAAATTTATGCATCAACTAAAGCCCAGAACAAAGAAAATGAAGATTTTAACCAACTTCTGCTGTCTGAAATTGACTAAACATGCAATCAAAATGTATTGATTACAACTGGTGCTTGGAATACAGAAGTTGAAAACAAAGAAGAATCACTGGGTGTTGGAAAATATGG
The DNA here is from genome assembly GCF_000298275.1 of Orycteropus afer afer. Taxonomy (NCBI): domain Eukaryota; kingdom Metazoa; phylum Chordata; class Mammalia; order Tubulidentata; family Orycteropodidae; genus Orycteropus; species Orycteropus afer. Next base: position 5,508,719 of record NW_006921712.1, read on the forward strand.
CCTTTGTGACAGAAATGTGGTTAGAGATTGCATGATAGAGTTTTGCAAGACCAATGACTTACTCATTGCAATTACCTTTTTCAACAATATAATGGCAGCTGTACACATGGACTTCACCAGATGGAATACACAGGAATCAGATCAACTTCAGGAGCTCTGGTAGCATAGTGGCTAAAGCACTTGACTGCTAACCAGAAGGCTGGCAGTTCAAACCCACCAGCCACTCCTTGGAAGGAAGGTTGGGCAATCCTACTTTCGTAATGATACTGCCTCGGAAACCCAAGGAGGGGTTGCTATGAGTCGGGGTTGAATCAACAGCACATAACAACACAACAACAAAAGATCAACTTCATCTGTGGAAAGAGGAAATGGAGAAGCTCATTATCTTCAGCCAAATCAAGACCAGGAGCTGACTGTGGAACAGACTATCAACTGCTCATATGCAAGTTCAAGTTAAAGCTGAAGACAACTAAAAAAAGTCCATGAGAGCCAAAATATGACCTTGATTACATACCACCTTAATTTAGAAACCATCTGAAGAATAGATTTGATGCAATAAGCACCAACGACTGAAAACAAAACACAAACTGAGGGATTACATCAAGAACATCATACAGGAAGAAAGCATGTCATTAAAATGCAGGAAAGAAAAAAAGGCCAAAATGGATATAGAAAGGACTCTGAAACTTGGTCTTGAATGGATAGTAGCTGAAACAAATGAAAGAATTGATAAGATAAAAGAGCTGAACAAAAAATTTCAAAGAGCAGCTCAAGAAGACAACATTAATTATTATAATGAAATGTGCAAAGTTCTGGAGTTAGAAAACCAAAAGGGAAGAACATGCTCAGCATTTCTTAAGCTGAAAGAACTGAAAAAAAAAAAAAAAAGTTCAAGCTCTTAGTTGCAATATTGAAATATTCCATGAGCAAAATATTAAATGATGCAGGAAGCATAAATATATGATGGAAAGAATACACAGTCACTGTACAAATAATAATTGGTTGATGTGTATCTATTTCAGGAGGTGGCATATGATCAAGAACAGATGGTAATGAAAGATGTTAAAGCTGTACTGAAGGAATTGGCAAAAAAGCAAGGCTCCAGGAATTGACAGGTTACCCACTGAGATGTTTCAATAAATGGATGCTACGTAGGAGGCACATACTCATCTATGCCAAGAAATTTAGAAGACAGTGACCTGGCCAACTTCTTAGAAAAGTTCCATATTTATACCCATTCCAAAGAAAGGTGATTCCACAGAAGGTGGCAATTATCGAACAATGTCACTAATATCACATTCAAGTAGAAATTTGCCTAAGATAAAAAATGGTTGCAGTAGTATATTAACAAGGAACTTCCAGAAATGCAAGCTAGATTCAGAAGATGACATGGAATGAGGGATATCATTGCCATTGCTGTTTTCAGATGGATCTTGGCTCAAGCAAATAATACCAGAAAGATGTTTATTTGTGTTTTATTGACTATGTAAAGTCATTTGACTGTGTGGATCATAACAAATTATGGATAACATTGAGAAGAACAGTGTGGCAGTTCAGTTTGTGTGTCAACTTGGTTGGGTCTGGTTGAGTGGCTGGGCAGCTGGTGGTAGTTATTTCCCATGATGAGACTGGCAATCAACTTCATGGTGGGATCTACCACAAGCAGCTGCGTACCTGCCTTAGGAAATGTAGTCTGTTCCCTGTATATAAGCAGAAGCCTTGGGGAATGGTCTTTAGCTTATGGCATGCTTGGACTCCGCATGTAGTTGTGTCATTGTTCAGCAGCCTGCCTTGCTCTGCCGACCTTGGGACTTTCAATGGACTTAAATTAATGCCTTGTCATGTGGTTTGGTAACATCAGGACTGTGCCTTTTTACTTGTCAACCTTGTGTTTCTCAGCCTCAGCAGCCAGCAGTGTCTGAGTGAAGAAATGCCTCTAGCTCCAATGAGCTGGGAGCAGAATGCAGAGCTGGACCCCAAGGTTGAGGGGCTTTCACCCAGCCCCTAGAGCCTGGCACTTTGAACTTGGACTTAAAGCCTCCAAACAGTAAGAGAATAAACTCCTGTTTGTTAAGGCCATCCCATTTGTGGTAGGTTTCCTGTCAGAGTGGCACTATGAAACCAGAACAAGTAGGAATTCCAGAACATTTAACTGTGTTCATGAAAAACCTATACACAGACCAGGAAACTGTCATTCAAACAGAACAATAGAATAGTTCATGGCTTGAAATCAGGAAGGGTGTGCATCAGAGTTGTATTCTTTCACCATACTTATTCAATCTGTATGCTGAGCAAATAATCTGAGGAGCTGGACTACACAAAGAAGAATGTGGCATCAGGATTAGAAGAAAACTTATTAACAACCTGCAATATGCAGATGACATCATATTGCTTGCTGAAAGTGAAGGTGACTTGAAGCACTTACTGATGAAAATTAAAGACTATATAGCCTTTAGTATAGATTAAACCTGAACATAAAAAATAAAATTCTTCACAACTGGACCAATAAGCAACATCACAATAAATGCAGAAAAGATTGAAATTTTCAAAGGTTTCATATTACTTGGATCCACAGTCAATACCAGTGGAAACAATAGTCAAGAAATCAGACGTCATACAACACAGGGCCAATCTGCTACACAAGACCTTTTTAAAGTGCTGAAGAGCAAAGATGTCTCTTTGAAGATTAAGGTGTGCCTAACCTAAGCCATGCTATTTTCAATCACCTCATACTCATGTCAAAGCTGGTCAGTGAATAAGGAAGATTGAAGAAGAGTTGGTGCTTTTGAGTTGTGGTGTCAGAAAAGAATACTGAAAGTCCCATGGACTGCCAGAAGAACTAACTAATGTCTGTGGAAGCAAGAATGACCAGACTTCATCTCACCTACTTTGGTCATGTTTTCAGAAAGGACCATTCCTTGGAGAAGTTTATCATGTATGGTAGTATAGAAGGTCAGCAAAAAAGGGGAAGAACCTCAACAAGATGGATTAACACAATGGTTGCAACTATGGTCTTAGATATAGCAGGGATTGTGAGGATGGCACAGGACCAGGCTATGTTTCATTCTGTGGTATATAAGGTCACTATGAGTCAGAGATGATTTCGCAACACCTAACAACAACAACAACTACAACAGAGAAGAGGAGCCCTGGTGTAGAAAATGTTAACTGCTCAGCTGCTGACTGAAAGGTTCACAGTTGAAAGCCACAATCCACTCTGCAGGACAAAAGACCTGGTGATATGCTTCCATAAAGATTATAGCCTAGGAAATCCTATAGATCAGTTCTGCTCTGTCCTTAGAGTTGCTAGGAGTTGGAATCAACTCAAGGCAACATAACAACACCCAAAACAAAGATAATGCCAAAGGAACTGAAGGTCATAGAAAGAGAATGAGAGATTTCCATTGATCTGTATAGTATCTAGTTTATAAACATAGAACCAAATGCACCCGTTTATTGGAAGATAAATAGATAAATCAAGGAGTTTTTCT
>NW_006921712.1:5512309-5521721 GCF_000298275.1 Orycteropus afer afer
GCTCTGGTAGCATAGTGGCTAAGATACTTGCCTGCTAACCAGACGGCTGGCGGTTCAAACCCACCAGCCACTCCTCGGAAGGAAGGTTGGGCAATCTTACTTCAGTAGTGATACTGCCTCGGAAACCCAAGGAGGGGTCGCTATGAGTCGGGGGCGACTCGATGGCACATAACAACAACAACATATTTTTTTTTAAGCACTAAGAAATAAACTTCTGTGCCCTGAGGAAAAGTGTGTTCTGTGCTTTCAAGAAGCTTAGAATTTAGTGTCAAGTCCTTAGTGCTTACAATGACGTAGGACTTAATCAGGTTCTGCTTTGAATAATCTCTCTTGTTATCTTTTTATGTAGAAGATGTCTCTTGATTGATTAAATGAGTAATAAGGATACGTTATGTCAGGAATTCAGAGAAGATGGGTATTCTTGTAGAGTTAATTCCGTTTTGGCAAATTATCCACACATACATTCACAATAAGGTTAACATATATTACTTTGTATTGTTTAATTTGTAAGGGAGAGGCACAAGTACTATGTTCTACAACTATTCAGAGAAAGAAAAGTAAGTGGCACTTTGGAATGGTTAACAAGGCTCTCAAGGAGGAGGTGGGATGTGATATAATATTTGGATGAAGATTAAGAATAAAATTATCTATGAAAGGATGAGAAAATAAAAACAGGCACATTGTATCAAAGGTGAAACAATATTGATGAGGTGGAGATAATTCACCTGTTTAAGGCAAATGTGTGGAGATCAGCTTGATTAAAGTGGAGGAAGTATGCTGCAGAATTGATGAAGGAAAAGGTGAAAGTCTCAATGTGGCCAGATAGCATAATTATCTGAGCAGTCTTCCTTAAGAGAAAGAGAGAAAGAAACAGAGAGAGAGAGAGATAATGCAACAGCATTTTATAATGTACAATAAAGAGCTTCAAAGTGGAAGCACTTTTGTCAAGTGTAGGAATGACAGGGCCAACATGCATACCCATGAACAGAAGGTCAGGATGTAAACGTTTTGTTCCTAGCAAGAATGGATATAACTGAATCAGCTGGCACCACTCACCTAGGAGTGAAACTTCCTCTCCCTTAGCCAAAAGGCTGAACTCTACATTTCAAAGGATTCTGGAGCTGAAGCTGATTCAATCATTAACCCTTTACCTTTCATTGTTCTCTTTGCATAAAAATGTCTAACTTAATAGACACAACGTGGAGTTTTTGTATATTTACTTAGTGCAGCCCAGCTCACACTGTAGGAGTCCTCAATCAAACTCCTTTTCTTTTACTCCTAACAGAGTAAGACATTTTTTTCTTTGGTATTTCTGGTGTTAGAAGTAGGACTTTCAAGTTATGTTTTCTTTAGCAATCCTCAAGACATCTGAACATGGGCACAGTACTTGGTGACCAGCTTTGTGTCCTCCACCTCCACCAATTCTTGGGAATCATTTAAGGTAAAAGCCATGTGAATCTAACCTCTACTCCTTTACATTGATAATTCATGTTTTTTTTTTGTGTGTGTGTGGATTTGTCTTGGTTCTTGGAGGTAAAAGTTTGATGTAACTGTAATTATAAAGTGTTGGATTGCCATGTCTAATGGGGATTTAGAACTACCTCCTGTTCACTGTATGAATAAATATTATGGTTCCTTATTATTAATGTGCTTGTAGGTCTGACACAACCTCATTCAAGGCAGTTTGGAAAATCACTGGCCACTTTGGAGTTCTTTTGATCTCGCTAAGTTAACTTTTCTGCACAAGTTAGAGAACTAAGGCTCCCAGACTAAACAGTCCAAGTGGGATGTCTATTTTAATTAGGATAGTAAAGCCTCTAAAAGACATCAAAGCAGTGAAATTAATTACATGTAGGACACTCTTTCTAAATCAGCTAAGCAGAATAAAGAATTATAGCGTCAATTTTCAACTCCCATCACTCTTGCTTCACTGCCAACTGCTACCTCTTTCTTCATTTTTTTTTTGTTTTCCTACTCCTCTGATAACATTTTACATGAACTTCCCCTTTTCCCTAATAAAATGTCAAATAAATCCTTCTTGAAATGTCCTTTAAATTTTTTCCCAGCTGTGATGCCAGTGATTTCCCTTGCATTACTTTTAATACATTGGTATACTCAAAAATATGTAGCGTTGTATAAGATTTTCCTAAACTACATGAGGATCCCTACAGATTTTCTGAAGAATTTAAAACCCTTATTGAGGACTACAAGCCTAGACTTCCTGACATATCAGTTGTCACATGATTATTGGCCCAAGGGATGCTGAATCATAGCTAGAACCGGCAGAACAAAAATACCCCAAGAACAGTTTAGCCTTAAATATTAATAAAATGACTGCTGAGCTATTAGAAGAATTTCAGGCCATGAGTGGAAATAACAAAATAAACAAAGAAACATGCCAGAGGCTATCTGTAAGGCTTTTCTTGTCATGGCTCTTAATTTTCAAGGAGAAACTATTTATTAATATATAACTTTGCCAGTTTTTAGTTTATACTGAAAACACTCTGTCTGTTATTAACCCCACTTGTTTATAAAAGCCCTTACCCCAGAGTACTATAACCTAGAAAGTAGTGGGAATCACCAATCAAGAGCAAATGTTTTATTCACAAACTGTTCCAATATCTCTTGGTCATATTAAAGATTTACACTTTTTTTTTTTTTTCTTTTGGTTCAGGTCTGATATCCCTGTCAATCATTGGGAAGAGATCTCTTATGCAAATGGATTATAATTTATAATTTAATGAAAAAAGGGGAAATAGTTGAATCTGCTGATATTTCTAACTCAACAAGGACAGGCTCTGAGATAGACTATGTTCAGAAAAAGAAGGCAATTTCTATATGCAAGTGCTTGTCATGCCTCTCCAAAATTCAACTCAGCCTAGTCCTTTCCATTGTGAGGTCTTTTCCCTAGATCCTGAAACCATATGAGTTACCACATCCACAGATGTAGGTCAAGTTTTGTCAGCTGAGCCAATTAAAATCAAATTTGTTGTTGTTGTTTGCCATCGAGTCGGACCCAACTCATAGTGACCCCTCCTTGGGTTTCCGAGGCAGTATCACTATGGAAGTAGATTACACAATCTTCCTTCTGAGGAGTGGCTGGTGGGTTTGAACCGCCAGCCTTCTGGTTAGCAGTCAAGTGCTTTAGGTACTATGCTACCAGAGCTCTTACTAAAATCAAATAGATTTATCTAAACTTCTGCCAAAAATTCCATAGTAGCCATTAACAGAAGTACTAGCTGTTATCATACAAGATTTCCTTTCTAAAAGTTTCATTTTCCCTTGGATTATCCCTTGTAATACTCCTTTCCTTTCAACTAAAAAATAAAATAAAATAATTGGGGCTGGAGATTTATTCATGATTTGTGTGCAATCAACCATATTGTTATTCTACATTCACAGTAGTCCCTGATCTTCATTTTCTACTTTCAACTGTCTTTTCAGATGCAACTCATTTTATTATAGTGGATTTTTGCATCATCTTTTTCAATATTCCTGTGCATTGTGAAAGTCAATATTTATTTGTTTTTACCTGGGAAAATCAACAATTTAATGGGACTGTACTGCCATATTTACTGAATCTCCTATTTTTTTCAGATTCTGCATGTGGATTATTTGTAGCCTTTCCAGTTGAAAAAGAAATATACATTGCTGTAATAAACTAATGATTTGCTGGTTTGCTCAAACTCCCAGCAAGCCTGTCTTGATGACAGTGTAGCTTTATTAAAGCATGTATCTGCTGTAGGACATAAGATTTTTAAAGAAAAATTACAGTTATCTCAGCCTACTGTTAAATATTTGAGCCATCCAATCTCTGCAGAAGATATCTCTATTGATCATAAACAGAATGAAGTGATTCTTCCTTTTCCTATACCTGAAAGAAAGGAACAGCTATGGTGGTTTCTTGGACTCCCTAGCTATTGTCAAACCTGTGTTCCCAATTTTTATTTGTTGGCTCACCTTTTGTACAAATATTTGAAAATCTCTGAGTTGGATTCATTCCAAATTGCACCAGAAGGTAGAGAGGCCATAGCGAACATGTTTGCTCTAGGTTTTACTAATTACTACCTAGATTTTCCTTTATTTGCATATGAAGTATCTAGAAATATATCAAACCAAACCAAACCAAACCCACTGCCATAGAGTCGTATCCATCTCATAGTGACCTCACCTTGGGTTTCTGAGGCAGGATCACTACGGAAGTAGATTGCCCAATCTTCCTTCTAAGGAGTGGCTGGTGGGTTTGAACTACCAGCCTTCTGGTTAGCAGTCAAGTGCCTTAGCCACTATGCTACCAGAGCTCCTTGGAAATACATTAGCCATATTAATTAAAAAACATGGAGGACAACAAAGCTTACAGTTTAACCCTGTAGACAAGAGATACTCTCCCTGCCTCAGAACTGTGACTATTCTTGTCATACTAGCAGAAAGCACAATAAATGTGGTACTTGGAAACTTTTTAGATTTTTGTGTGCCCCATAATGTGTCTACCTTAGTTATTCTGTCTTGGCATGACATCTTTCTGCTAGCAGGCTCACCTCCTATAACATCCTTCTCTTGGATGTGTCTAACATTAGACTACACTCCGAGGGCCATTTAAATCCAGCTACTGTTCTTCCCATAGCTAATGAGAACACATAATTGTCTAGGGTTGGCTGAACAATTTTTAAACCCTAGGAAAGACTCCAGCACAACCCCTTTAACAAATCCTGATTTAGATTTTGTGGTGTGTTCTTTCTTAAAATGTAATCTTACTAGTCTTCACTATCAATCTGGATACACTGTTATGACTTCTGTTGAAGTCTTTGAAAGTCAGGCTCTCTCTGACATCACTTCAGCCCAACAAGAGAAATTAATTGCTGTCTCTACAACTTGTATAATTACTACAGTAAAATCTGTTAATATTTTTTACAGACAGTAGATATTGTTTTAAAATTGTACATGGTTTTGGCATGTTATGCAATAAAGAGGATTTTTAACCTCTTCCAGACATGCCATAAAAAATGGAGCTTTAGTAACAGACCTCCTAGATGGCTCTATTAGTTCCCTCTGAAATTGCTGTTGATTAACAATATATAGAAATAGAAGTTGATTAACAAAAGGAGTACCTCAAATTGGAAAAAAAAATAATAATAATAATCTTGCTTACATGGCAGCCAAACAACCTGCCTTTCAAGTTATTTCTGAACTTACGGTAAATAGAGAGAATTCCCAAATCTGTCTACTGTTAACTCCATCCATAATGAAGTATCTTTAGAAAAACTTTTAAAATACTGACAATTCACCCAAACAGATGAAATTAAGGCACTGAGAAAGGAAGACTGGTAAACACGATCCTGTCACTCAATTATGGCCTAAACAAACAAACAAAAAAAACTCACTGACATTGAGTCAACTCAATCCGACTCATAGCGACCCCACCTTGGGTTTCTGAGGTGGAATCACTATGGAAGTAGATTGCTCAACCTTCCTTCCCAGGACTGACTGGTAGGTTTGAACACCCAGCCGTCTGGTTAGCAGTCAAATGTGTTAGGCACTACATCACCAGATGTCCTAAATTATGGCTTAGGCTTACTTAAAATAAATAAATAAATAATACTAATATCTTACTCAATTTCCTGTTCCAATGATGCAAGCTCTGTATGAAGCTTCCCATATGAGGCAAAATAAAATGATTGCGACCTTAAAAAAGTATTGGTGGGGAATTTTTTTCAAGACTGCCAAACATGTTGCCATCCATTGTCTTATTTATACTTGCTATTATCCTGGAAAACACCTTAAAGTCCTACCCACACAATAATATATTTTACTTTGGGGCCTGTGCTTAAATGGTGGGTAGATTTTATTTAGTGATCCACTCTCGAATGGTTGCAAATATGGATTGGTAATGATTTCTGGATTTTCACATTGATTAGAAGCCTTCCCTTGCTATCATCTTACTGCACCATTTGTAACAAAGAAATTTCTTGAAAACCTAACACCTACCTGAGGAACAGCAAAATTCTTTTTAGTGACCATTGAACTAATTTCACTGGTCAAGTCATCCAGGAACTGTGTTGAGTTTTTCCCATTTATCAAAGGCTACATTGTCCCCATCATCTTCCAGTATAATGTTGTTAGGTGCCACTGAATCAGTTCTAACTTATAGTGACCCTTAGTACAACAGAGTGCAGCCGGAATGCTCCTTGGAAGTGAGAATGGCCAGACTTTGTCTTACCTATGTTGGCCATGTTGTCAGAGGGACCATTCCCTGGAGAAGGTTATCATGCTTGGTAAAGTGGAGGGTGAATGAAAAAAGGGAAGGCCCTCAATGAGATGGATTGACACAGTGGCTGCAATGATAGGCTCAGATAAAGCAAGTATTGTAGGGCTGGCACGGCACCTGACATTGTTTCGTTCTGTTATACATAGATAGGGTTGCTATGAGTGGAGCTGACTCTATGGCACCTAACAACAACAACAACATGTACAACAGAAAAAACTCTGCCCCCTGTGCCATTCTCACAACCATTACCATTCTTGAGCCCAGTGTTGTAGCCACTGTGCCAATCCATCTTCTTGAGGATGTTCCCCTTTTTTGCTGACCCTCTACTTTACAAAGCATGCTATCCTTCTCCATTAAGTGGTCCCTTCTGACAATATGACCAAAGTCTACCAATTTTTGCTCCTAAGGAGCATTCTGGTTGTACTTCCTCCAACACATCTTCTAGCATCCCATGGTATACTCCATATTCTTCGCTAAAACCACAAGTCAGATGCAACAATTCTTCTGTAATATTTCTTATTCATTATCTAACACTCCCATGCATGTGAGGCTATTGACAATACCATGACCTGAGTGAGGCACACCTTAGTCTTCAAAATGACATCTTTGCTCTTTAACACTTTAAAGAGGTCTTTTGCAGCTGATATGCCTAATGTAGTATATTGTTTGATTTTATTACTTCTGCTTCCATGGGCATCAATTGTGGCTCTAAGTAAAATGAAATCCTTGACAATTTCAATCTTTTCTCCATTTGTCATTTTGATGCTTATTGGTCCAGTTGTGAGGATTTTTGCTTTCTTTCTGTTGGGGTGTAATCCATACTGAAGGCTGTAGTCTTTGATATTCATCAGTAAGTGCTTCAAGTCTTCTTCTGGTCTAGTAGAGAGAACTAATGGAGTAATAAAGCCCCAAATAGCAAAGCTCAGTGAAACTTTAAACTTACTGTGGATTAAGCTCCTTGTTTTAATTCTTTTAAATCTGAATTCCAAAGCATTTGCATTTTACAAACTTATGTCCTATGACATAATCCTGACCCAATGGTCACTTCTCGGAAGGGTGAATGGCCAATCTACTTCCCTAGTGATACTGCCTCAGAAACCCAAAGAGGGTTGCTATGAATCAGATCCAAATCCACAGTAATGAGTTATTTTATTTTTTAAGATGGGTTCAATTTGAATTACTAAAGTATTTCTAGTCTTTAATACAATATTCTAAAGAATATGTTTCACAGATTAGAGAAGGTTTTGGTAAATAGAAACTAAATTCCTGAAAACTGCCTAATATCACCCCAGAAGAATATATATGTAGGAAGAGACATCAAATAAAAATTTCATTAGGAATTCATTAGAATGAACTATACTTAATCCTTCTTTTCAATCCATGTGCAGTCAAATTAGATGGAATAAACCATAGATCCATTTTTCATAGTTATAAGAGGCTATCACTCCTCTTTGGGCAAGCCAACCCACTGTATAATTAAAGGTTACATTTAAACTTCTTTGTGGCTAGAAGCTGCAGATATCTGAGGCAGAAACCTAAACCTGGACTAGGCCTAACAATGCACTCCTTTATCTTTTTTTTTCCTTTTTGCCTTTGTTACAGTCATGCCTCTACTAATGTTTTCTAGATTGGACAGATGGTTATGCTCACTATTTTGAAAATTTCAATTGGTGAATATGTGGTGACCTCCTAAACTGAAGTCAATCTGGTGGGCCTCTCCAGTACAAGGATCTTACTGGTTTGCTTCTGATCTATGGATATAAGAATAATGGAGAAGTAATTCATTACTACAGGAAATCACTATTACTTGCTTTTCCATTGATAAATGGCCTCTTTTCAGATCTGAACAAAACTAAGGCCATAACTTAAACTTTAGTCTTAACATAACCTTTACTTTACTAAATAAAGTGACCTAAGAAAAGTCAGGGGACCAAGATAGAGCAAGGAGTCAGCTACAGGGATCCAGGTGCGGAGAGGGAACCCAGGGCATGCCCCACAAGAGGCAAGGTGGGAAAGCATGGAAAGGACAGAAAAAGCCAGAGGGACAGGGACAGAATGAGGAGTCAGCCACAGGGATCCAGGTAAGGAGAGGGAACCCAGGCCACGCCCCACAAAAGGCAAGGTGGGATAGCAGAATAAAGGAGAAGAAAAAGGCCAGTGGACCAAGATCAGCCATAGGGATCCACGTGAGGATGGGGAACCCAGGCCATGCCCCAAAGCAGCAAGGTGGGATAGCGGGAGAAAGGAGAGGAAAGGCCAATGGGACAAGACAGAGCGAGAGTCAGCCACAGGGATCCAGGTAAGGGTGGTTGGGGAGGTTTCCAACAGCTAAGGGAGACAAAGTTGTCTGTCGGTTTGTACTACTGTGGTGATGTGTTGCTGTGAGTCTTGAGGCTGTGCCACTGGTGTGCTGTTTCAAACCCAGTGTGGTGCAAATGGTGCACAGATATCAGCCTGGCTTGCAGACTGAGTCAGACTAGGAAGAAGGAAGAGGCTATCCACTTCTCAAAGGATTGGCCAGGTAAAACCTTATGAATAGCAAAAAAACACTGTCTGATATATTACTGTGCAACTTTATGAATAGTCTGGAAACATTGCCTATACAGAGGAGGAGGATGAGTCACTTAGGTACATCATCAGAGTAAAACTAGCTTTACTCATATGGATAAGGTAAAGCTTTCTCATATGGATAAGGTAAGCAGTCAGCCCAGGGTTACAGGTGAGGAGAGACAACTCAGGGACACCCAAAGTAGTAGGCTGGAAGAGCAGGAGAAAGGGGATTAAAAGCCAGGAATCCAGAGAGAAGAGCAGTCAGCCCCAGGGTTACAGGTGAGGAGAGACAACTCAGGGACGCCCAAAGTAGCAGGCGGGAAGAGCAGGAGAAAGGGGATTAAAAGCCAGGAAGCCAGAGAGAAGACCAATCAGCTGAAGGGATTAGGTGAGGAGAGGAAACACAGGCCCACCCAGAGTAGCAGACTGGAAGAGCAGGAGAAAGGGGATAAAAGCCAGGAACCCAGAGAGAGGAGCAGTCAGCCCCAGGGACAACTCAGGGACGCTCAAAGCAGCAAGCCAGAAGAGCAGGAGAAAGGGGATTAAAAGACAGGAAGCCAGACAAGGTACAGTCAGCCACAGGGACCCAGGTGGGGG
>NW_006921712.1:5524656-5525841 GCF_000298275.1 Orycteropus afer afer
ATCTATTAATCATTGGAACATAGAATGTACAAAGTATGATTCTAGGAAAATTGGAAGTTGTCAAAAATGAAATGGAATGCATAAAGATTGATATCCTAGGCAGTAGTGAGCTGAAGTGGACAGGTTTTGGCCATTTTGAATCAGATAACAATATGATTTACTATGCTGAGAATAACAGTTTAAAGTGGAATGGCATGACGTTCATTATCACAGCGGATGTTTCAAGATCTGTCCTGAAGTAAAATGCTGTCAGTGATAGGATAATATTCATACACCTACAAGGAAGACTCATTAATACCACTATTACTGAAATTTATGTACCAAGCACCAAAGCCCTAGAGGAGGGCATTGAAGATTTTTATCAACTTTTGCAGTCTGAAATTAACTGAACATGCAATCAGGATGTGTTAATTATCACTGGTAACTGAAATGCAAATGTTGGAAACAAAGAAGAATCACTGGTAGTTGGAAAATGTGGCCTTGATGACAGAAATAATGCTGGAAATCACATGGAAGAATTTTGCAAGCAACGAGTTATTCATTGCAAACACCGTTTTTCAACAACACAAACAGTTCCTGTACTTGTGGACTTCACCAGATGGAACACACAGGAATCAAATTTACTACATCTGTGGCAAGAGGCAATTGAAAAGCTCAATATCTTCAGCTAAAACCAGTCCAGGAGCTGATTGTGGACAGACCTTCAACTACTCATATATAAGTTCAACTTGAAGTTAAAGACAATTAAAACAAGTCCACATGAGCCAAAATATGATCTTGAATATATCCCTCCTGAATTTAGAGACCATCTAAAGAAGAGATTTGATGCATTGAACACAAATGACCAAAAATCAGAATAATTGTGGGATGACATCAAGAACATCATCCATGAAGAAAGCAAGAGGTCACTAAAAAGAAGAGAAAAGAAGACCAAAATGGATGACAGAAGAAACTCTGAAACTTGCCCTTGAGCAGAGAGTAGCTAAAGCAAATGGAAGAAATGACAAGATCAAAGAGCTGAACTGAAGATTTCAAAGAGCAGCTCAAGAAGACAAATCCAATTACTATAATGAAATGTGCAAAGACCTGGAGTTAGAAAACCAAAAGGGAAGAACACCCTCAGCATTTCTCAAGCTGAAAGAATTGAGGAAAAAATTTAAGCCTTGAGTTGCAATATTGAAAGAT
>NW_006921712.1:5526851-5528307 GCF_000298275.1 Orycteropus afer afer
TGGACAGGTTGGCTATGAAGAAACTCTTTTAAGTGCTCAGGAGCTAGGTGTCTCTGTGAGGAGTAAGGTGTGCCTGACACAAGCCATGATATTTCCAGTTGCCTCATATGCATGTGAGAGCTGGACAATGAATAAGGAAGACCGAAGAAGAGTTGATGCTTTTTAGTTGTGGTACTGGCAGAGAATGCTGAAAGTACCATGGACTGCTAAAAGAACTAACAGATCTGTCCTGGAGGAAGTGCAGCCAAAATCTTCCATAGAAACAAGAATGGTCAGACTTTGTCTCACCTACTTTGGTCATGTTGTCAGAAGGCACCATTCCCTGGAGAAGGATGTCATGCTTGGTAAGGTGGAGGGTCGATGAAAGAGGGTAAGGCCTTCATCGAGATGGATTGACATGGTGGCTGTGACAATGGGATCAAGTATAACAAGAGTTATAAAGGTTGCACAGTATTGGGTGATGTTTTACTCTGCTGTGCATGGGGTCACTATGAGTTGGAAACTACTCTATGGCACTTAACAACAACAACTACAAGGAAAGCTAGCTAAAGTATCTTCCAAACCCACATACAGTACTCCATATTGTAGGTCCATATCAACAACCATGTGATTGATTAATCTGGTTCACTCTGCGAGCATAGAGATTAAGTCAAGTTGGTCCTCTTTGCTAGGAACAATCTTCTAAATAACCACCCATCAGTAGTTCTATGGGATAGTTTCCAATGTCTGAATGTGAATCAGTTACAATCTCACAAGCTACTAATTGGCTCCCCAATGACTAGCTATAATGCTCCTATATCTATAACTAACGACACCTTTTGTCTATGTGGAAACAGCACTTGGCCACGGCTCCTGCCAAGCTGGATTAAAAGATGAATTCTTGGCCTGAGCTGGACTAAAAGATATATTTTAACTGAACTCTCTTTACCAGCTAATGTACCCATATTAGGCGGTTGATGATCATGAACAGTGTCTCAATGATCATGAAGCAGCATTATTCACACCTCAGACAGGAATTGAAAATATTATGGCACTTGTAAAAATATTAACTAAATGTCTGTGCTCATGGATCAATACCAAAATAGCAATGATGAGAATAGTAGTACTCCAAAATAAAATTGTCTTGACATTCTCACTGCAACCATGTTGTGTTGTTGTTATGTGCTGTCAAGTCAGACCCGACTCATAGTGACCCCTCCTTGGGTTTCTGAGGCAGTATCACTATGAATACAGATTGCCCCATCTTCCTTCCAAGGAGTGCCTGGTGGGTTTGAACCACCAGCGTTCTGATTAGTAGTCAAGTGCCTTAGGCACTACGCTATCAGAGCTCCCATAATAAAATCAAATTGTTGTTGTTGTTGTTATGTGCCGTTAAGTCAGACCCACCTCATAGCAACCCCTTTTTGGGTTTCTGAGGTAGTATCACTATGGAAGTAGATTGCCCAACCTTCCTTCC
>NW_006921712.1:5528973-5529932 GCF_000298275.1 Orycteropus afer afer
AAAAAAAAAAAAAAAAAAAACCTCATTGTCATTGAGTCAGTTCTGACTCATAATGACTCCCATTGAGTTTCTGATGCAGTAAGTCTTTATTGAAGTAGATTGCCCCATCTTCCTTCCATGGAGTGGCTAGTGGGTTTGAACCACCACCCCTCTGGAGAGCATTCACATGCCTTATGTGAACTGCTACTCCAAACTGCTGATCAGTGGTCCCTAGTGGAGACTTGATGAAAAATAGGAAATCTAAGTGGAAAAGTTTCAAACTGGAGACACTCATGTCAGATGTAAGAATGACAAGGCCAACATGCATTCCCAGGTCATAAAAGATCAGGATGTAAACAATTTGTTCCTGGGAAGAATGTGTATAACTGAATTGGCTAACACCACTCACCTAGGGAGTAAATTTACTATCCTTTAGCTAGATGGGTGACCTGTACATTTTGAAGGACTCCAAAGCTGAAACAGAATCTGCCTTTTCTTTGTTCTCCATTCATAAAAATATCTAACTGGTTAGAGACAGTGGAGTGCTTTGTATTTTCACTTAGAGCTGCCTAGCTCAAATTACTATTCCTTGATAAAACTAATTTTCTTTTACACCAAACAGAGTGTGAAATTTTCTTCCTTGGCAATAAGTTTAAAAAGGAATAAATGGAAAATTTACCTGTATTATTTTAACTAATGAATTTCCTTTCCCTTGTTACCCTCCCTAGAGGGACCAGGTCTCCGGGAGCAAGGTAAGCACGGGCAGGCTTGTGCTTAGTTCCCGGGAGTGAGGTAAGCACGGGCGGGCTTGTGCTTAGTACCCGGGAGTGAGGTAAGCACGGGCGGGCTTGTGCTTAGTTCCCGGGAGTGAGGTAAGCACGGGCGGGCTTGTGCTTACTCACTGATCTGCACTGAACACTTTCCCTTGTTACCCTCCACAGAGGGACCGGGTCTCCGGGAGCAAGGTAAGCACGGGCGTA
>NW_006921712.1:5535722-5555920 GCF_000298275.1 Orycteropus afer afer
ACTTGCAATCAACTCGATTGCAGTGAGGGTTTTTTTTTTTTTTTTTTTTTAAATTTAATCACAATAAACTCTATCCTAGTAGTATTTTCTGCTTGTTTTTGGTTTTAGTTGCTATCAAGTCAATTCCAGCTCAAGATGATACCATGTGCTCTGAATGGAACTGTTCCTTAGAGAAAAGGCTGTGAACTTTTACAAGAAGATTGTCAGGCCTGTCTTCTAAGCACCTCTGGGTGGGTTTGAACTCCCAACCTTTTCTACTAGTTGAGCCCTTAACTGTTTGTGCCACCCAAGGAATCCTATTTTCTGTGTAGGTTCTCCAAAAGGAGCCCAAATTAATTTATTTAAATACCCATTTATTAAATTGTGTCAGCATTTCTCTATACAGAAATAAAAAAAACCTTGATGTCTCACTCTCCACTTTTTTATATTAATTTAGCCACCAATCCAACTATTCTTTTTATTGTTTTTGTTCTGTGCTCCCAAGTCACTTCAGACTCACAGTGACCCTATGTACAAGAGAATGAAATGCTGCTTGGTAATGCACCATTATTACAATCCTTGCTATACTTGAGCCCTTTGTTGCAACCACTGTGTCAGTCCGTTTTGTTGAGCATCTTCTGACCACACAGTTGAAGTAGGTGAGACAAAATCTGGCCATTCTTGATTCTAAGGAGAATTTGACCGTACTACTTCCAGGAGACATTCATTTATTCTTCCAGAAGTTCATAGTAATTTCAGTATTCATCAACATCATAACTGAAAAGTATCACCTCATCTTTGGTCTTCCTTATCCATTGTCCAGCCTTCCCATGCATATGAAGTGATGGAAAATACAATGGCTTGAGTTCGGTGTACCTTACACTTCCAGGAGACATCTTTGCTCTTCAGCATTTTAAAATTTTAAAGAGGTCTTTTGCAGCTCATTTGCTCAGTGCAATACCATGTCTGATTTCTTGACTCCTGCCTCCATGGGTGTTGATTGTGGATCCAAATTAAATTCCTGACAACTTCAAACTTTTCTCCATTTATCATGATGTTGCTTTTTGGTCCATGTTTGAGGCGTTTTATTTCCTTTATGTTGAAGTATAATCCATACTGAAGATTGTAGTCTTTGATCTTCATAAGTAAGTGCTTCAAGTCATCTTCATTTTTAGCAAGCCAGATTTTGTCTTCTGCATATCACATGTTTGTAATGAGTCTTCATTCAATCCTGATGATGCTTTATTCTTCATACAATGCTGTTTCTCTGATTATTTGCTCAGCACACAGACTGAATGAGTACTGTGAAAGGATCCAACCCTGATGCACATCCTTCCTGATTTTAAGTTATGCAGTATCTCCTCGTTCTAATAAAATGACAGCCTCTTTGTCTATGTCCAGGTTCCTCATGAGCACAATTAAGTTTTCTGGAATTCCCTTTTTTGCAATGTTATCCATAATCTGTTATGATCCATACAATCAAATGCCTTTGCATAGTCAATTAAACACAGGTAAACATCTTTCTGGTATTTAATGCTTTCAGCCAGGATCCACCTGACATCAGCACTAATATCCATCCCTAGTCCCACGTCCTCTTCTGAATCTAATTTGAATTTCTGGAAGTTCCCTGTCAATACACTACTGTAACCATTTAAAAATTATCTTCAGCAAGATTTTGCTTGCATGTGATATTGATGATATTGTTTGATAGTTTCCATATTCTTTTGGATCACCTTTCTTTGGAAAGGATACAAATATGGATCTCTTTCAATCAGTTGGCCAGGTAGCTATCTTCCAAATTTCTTGGCATAGAAGAGTAAGTGCCCCCAGGGTGTCATCTGTTTGTTGAAATATATCAGTGTGTATTCCATTAATTACTGGAGCCTTGTTTTTTTTTTTTTTTTTTTCCAATTCCTTCAATGCCACTTGGACTTCTTTCAATATTGTTGGTTCTTGATCACATGCTACCCCCTGGAATAGTGGAACATTGGTGAATTCATTTTGGTACAGTGACTCTGTGTATTCCTTCCATCTTCTTTTGATGCTTCCTGCAATGTTTAATATTTTGCTCATGAAACCCTCAGTACTGCAACTGGAGGCTTGGATTTTTTCTTTAGTTCTTTCAGCCTGAGAAATGGCAAGTGTGTTGTTCTCTTTTGATTTTCTAACTCCAGCTCTTTCCACATTTCATTATCATACTTTACTGTGTCTCTTTGAGCTGCCCTTTGAAATCTGTTCAGCTCTTTAATGCTCCTTTAACTTTAAATCTGTTACTATCATTTTTACCTAACCAGCTATCAGTTGGTGATAATTTCCTTTTATTTTTTCCCTCTTGAAACCACATGAAGTTCATAAGTGTGAGTAAAAGTGTTTTTATACATTCACACACATGCACACACATGACATGAGTAGGAATCAACTGAATAACAACTGGTTATAATTTATTTATTTTAAATATAATGCTAAATCAAAAAAACAAACTCACTGCCCTCATGTTGATTGTGACACATAGTGACCCCTCCTTGGGTTTCTGAGGCAGTATTTCTTTGGAAGTAGATTGCTTAACCTTCCTTCAGCGAGTGGCTGATGGATTTGAAGAGCCAGGCTTCTGGTTAGCAGTCAAATGCCTTTAGGCTCTCTGCCAACAGAGCTCCCATAATGTTTTTAGGTACTGTCAAATTAACAAAACAAAGCATTGCTTGATTCTGCACCATCCTTAAAATAATTGCTATTTAAGCCCATTGTTGCAGCCACTGTGTCAATCCATCTTGTTGAGGGCCTTCCTCTTTTTCTTTGACCCTCTAAGTTCCAAACATGAATCCTTATCCAGGTACTGGTCCATTCTGATAACATGTCTCCAAAGTATGTAAGGTGAATTCTTACCATCCTTGCTTCTAAAGAGAATTCTGGCTGTACATCTTCAAGGCAGATTTGTTCATTCTTTTGGTACGCTAATCAGTATTCTTCACCAACACTATCATTCAAATGCATCAGTTCTTCTCTGGTCTTCCTCATTCATTGCCGAGGTTTCACAAATATATGAAGCTACAGAGGTTACTCTGGGAGCTCTGGTGGTATAGTGCCTAAGGCATTTGACTGCTAACCAGAAGGCTGGCTGTTCAAACCAACCAGCCACTCCTCAGAAGGAAGGTTGGGCAATCTACCTACTTCTGTAGTGTTAATGCCAGGGAGACCCAAGGAGGGGTCGCTATGAGTTGGATTTGACTTGATGGCAACTTTTTTTTTTTTTTCAGACAGTACTATGGTTTGGGCCAGGCGTGCCCAGTTCTCAAGGTGTCATCTTTGTTTTTCAACACTTAAATGAGGTCTTTTACACCTAATTTGCCAAGTGCAAATATGTCATTTGATTTTTGGTCTGTTGTTTCCATTAGCATTAATGTGTATACAAGTAAAATGAAATCCTTAAAAATTTCAATATTTTCTTAATTTATCATGATGTTGCTTATCGGTCTATTTGTGAGGATTTTTGCTTGTTTTATTTTGCAATGTAATCTATATTGAGGGCTGTATTTAGTCTGGGATCTTCTCAATAAGTGGTTCAAGTTGTCTTCACTGTCAGCAAGCAAGGCTGTATCAAGTCCCTATTGTATATTGTTAATTCATTTTCCTGCAATCTTGGTGCCACATTCTTCTTAGTGTATGATCAAGAACTAATTGTATTGAAGGAAGAAGTCCAAGGTGCACTGAAGTCACTGGTGAAAAATGATGCTCCAGGAATTGATATATTACCAATCGAGAAATTCCAACAAACAGATACAACATTGGAAGTGATCACTTGTCTATGACAAGAAATTTGGAAGAGAACTACCTGGTCAACTGAATGGATAACATCTATATTTATGCTCAAAGAAACCTGATCCAATGGAATGTGGAAATTATTGAACAATGTAATTAATATCACACACAAGTAAAATTTTGCTAAAGATCAGTAAAAAATGGTTGCTGCTATGCATCAATGGGGAACTTCCAGAAATTCAAGCACAATTCAGAAGAAGATGTGAAAGGGGGTTATTATTGCTGATGTCAGATGGATCTTGGCTGAAAGCAGAGAATACCAAAAAGATGTTTACCTCTCTTTTATTGGCTAGGCAAAATTTTTTGACTCTATGGGAGCTCTGGTTATATAGTGCTTAAGGCATTTGACTGTGAACCAGAAGGCTGGTGGTTCAAACCCACCAGCTTTTCCTTGGAAGGAAGACTGAGCAATCAACTTCCACAGAGATACTGCCTTGGAAACCCAAGGAGAGGTCACTATGAGTTGGAATCTACTTGATGGCAGTGGGTTTTTTTTTTTTTTTTGGATTGTAACAAAGTATGGATAGCATTGAGAAGAATGTATATTCCAGAACATGTAATTGTGCTCATGTGGAACCTGTGCATTCAAACAGAACAAAGTGGTACTTTATTGTTTAAAATCAGTGTGTGGGGTTATAAACTTAAACCAAAAATATAAAATATAATAAATATAATGTGATTTTATATATATATATATATATATATATATATATATATATATATATATAATATTTAAAGTGAAAGGACACAAAGATTTGTATGTATGAATTTATATCATGTATCAGGTTCACACAGTGATCATGTGGTATACAGATACTGATAAAATATCAACTATGCTAAAAACTCTGGCTTAAATCTGTCCTAGATTAGTATGGTATATATGAATATTCATCTGTGACTATGTCATAAGGAGCTTTTGCCAGGCAAAGTAGTGACTGCTATGAGTTTTGCTAAGTCCTGGCTCCTACAGACTTTTGTCACATAACCACTTGCTTATTTGAGAGTTAGTATTGTTTTGAAAACATTTTCTGCTTTAATTTACTGTCTCTGGATAATTTTGAAAGGAGTAGTGACTTTGTGTGTCTTTCAGTCTAGCATCCTGTTTTTTCACAGATTATTTACAATTGTCGATAGGAGAACTTGACATTTCTTTGAACTCGTATTTGCCTATCTAGTTTTGATAATGTAAACATTAGATGTGACTGCACTGCCTGAATCTAGTCAGAATGTACATAGATTGCTAGATTTCCTGAGGCTGCTGTAGTTTTGCATGAAGTTCTCTCTTTACTGACTTATCCCTGAATGCTGTTTGGAAGAGAAACACTAATTCTGGGAACTGAAAAATTTGACTATATAAAACTAGGTCATTACTAGTATTGAATTTAAAGTGTGTAAAATGTTCATCAAATCTACTCTTAAGATGGTTTCTAAATTCAGGTGGGATATATTCAAAGTCATACTTCAGCACTCATGGTCTTGTATTAATTTTCTTCAGCTTCATTGAATTTAAGGTATATATAATACTCATCGAATTTACTCTTGAGTTGGTTTCTAAATTCAGGTGGAATGTACTTAAGATTGCACTTTTGCTCTCTCAATCTTGTTTTAATTTTCTTCAGCTTTAACTTGAACTTGTGCATGAGCAATCTTTAGTTTTTTCCACTGTAATCACCTGGCCTTGCTCTGACTGATGATATTGAACTTCTCCATCATCTCTGTCCACAGCTATAGCTGATTTGATCCCTGTGTATTCCATCTGGTGACGTCCATGTGTATATTCACCATTTATATTGTTAATTTTTTCCCCAATGATTAGATAATTGGTCTTGCAAAAATCTATCCAGTAATCTCCAGCATTATTTCAGTCACCAAGGCCACATTTTCCAACTAATGATCCTTCTTCTTTGTTCCCGACTTTTGCATTTCAATAACCAGTAATTACCAATGCATCTTGATTGCATGTCTGATCTCTTTCAGACTGCAGATGTTGGTAAAAATCTGCAAATCCTTCATCTTTGGAATTAATGGTTGATGTATAAATTTGAATAATAGTTGAATTAACAGATGAGTTATGGGATGACATCAAGGGCATCATACATGAATAAACCAAAAGATCATTAAAAAGACAGGAAAGAAAAAAAATCTCTTGTGTATATCAGAAGACATTCTGAAACTTGTTGTTGAACATAGAGTAACTAAAGTAAATGAAAGAATTGATGGTAAAAGAGCTGACAGAAAATTCCAAAGTACAGGTCAAGAAGACAGAACAGAGTATTATAATGAAATGTGAAACTACATACTCTGCATTTCTGAAACTAGAACGGCTAAAAAGCAAGGGGATACCGAGTCATTTAAAATCAGTGGTGTGTACCAGGGCAGTATCCTTTCAGGATGCATATTTAATCTGGATGCTGGACAAATAATCTGACAAGCTGACTATATGTAGAAGAACATGGCATCAGATTTGGGAGAACACTCATTAACAACCTGCAATGTGCAAGTGACACTATCTTACTTGCTCTAAGTGAAGATTACTTGAAGCATTTACTGATGAAGTTATATTTTGTAAAGAGTCTGGCAAAAGAAATAAATTAGTGCTGAGAAGTAAAATAAAAATCTGTAGAAAAATATTCCTCATGTAGTTTAACAACAGGTGATCAGCTTGCCGGTATTCTGCAGATACAATTTTTATTTTCTATATTTCTATGTACTTATTTTTGACTGCTAACCAGAAGGCTGGAGGTTCAAGCTCATCAGCCACTCCTCAGAAGGAAGGTTGGGCAATCTACTTCCATAGTGATACTGCCTCAGAAACCCAAGGTGGGGTCACTATGAGTTGGATCCAACTTGATTGCCATGGGTTTATTTGAAAGAGGCACAGAAGTGAACCATCTGATGCGTAAAATAATTGATGACATGTTTTATTTTTATAAAAAATATATATTTATGCAATTAAATTATATAATTATAGTATGTTTATTAGGAGCTCTGGTAGCATAGTGCCTAAGGCTTTTTTAACCCATCTTTCTACATGACCACAGAAGTATTAGTCACCATTTTACCCTCTATTATGCATTAGATTTTGTTGTTCAAAATGATATATTGAAATTTTAACCCAGTACCAGTGAATGTGACCTTGTTTTGAAATAAGGATGTTCTTTTGTTTTTAGTTAAGTTAAACAAGGTCATACTAGAGTAGGGTGAGCCCTAGTCCTCTCTGGTGAGAGAGGATCAAACTACTCAAGGGGAAGACACCTTGTGAAGATATATCTACAAGCCAAGGAAGGACAAGGATTTCCAGCAGCCACTAGAAGCTCAGAGGGTGTCATGGAATAGTTCCTTTTTCAGAAGTCTCAAAAGGAAACTTAATATTGATATTCAGATATGGACTTTTAGCTGCCAGTCCTATAAGATAATAATTTCTTGTTCCTTAAAGCCATACATTTAGTGGTATTTTGCTATGATAATCCTAAGAAACTAAGACATCTTCAAAAGCAGAACCTGGAAAAGCTGATCTAGTCTAAGAAAAATTTCAACTAGCTTCTTAAGATGGGCTTTTCCATAGTACAAATTTTGGCTCCAACAAATTAGTTTGCAGATGGTCTCACTGACTCTTTGAAGAATATTGTATCATTTTAGCAAGGATTAACTTGATCAAGTGTTCTTAAAAAATTTTTAAACTCAGTATCTAAGGTTCATAGGTAATATCTCTCCTCTACATTTAATATCTCTTTTGTGGCTTTTATTTTCAGTTTTGTGATTTAAAATTTTATTTCTATGAGATAAATCTCAGAACTCTTTGTTGTTAGCTTACTCAATGTAATACTCCTTATATATTTAAAACCTTCAACACAAAAACTATTTCAACTTTTGTTGTATTAATTAAAAAATGCAGGATTACTTTTTGTATTTTCCCATGGTTCAAAACTCTTCTTATTTTTAATGTATATTTTTTAATTTTAGTTTTCCAAATTCATTAGGGTGTTCAAAATTCTTATGATGACCTTCATTTTCTAGAAAACATGCTTAAAAATTCAAAGATAAATTTTCCAATCATTATCTTTTACAGCAATATTTTATTGTTTATAACTTATACTTGTTCTTAAGATGTAAACATATTTTATATATTGTCCCCATGAATTATCTCAACATTTTATCTATATCACTTTTAGCCAAAGAATTTCATTATTCATTATATGGAAAAATTTAACATTAAAAGAGGATTAATTAAAGATTGAAACTGTCTTATTGACAGTTGGCAAAAGCAGCAATACTGCTAAAACCAATGTTAAGTTCCTATGTGTTTTATGGCATAATATTTTTTTGAGGAACATAGGTAGTGTGACAAATGTCAACCTGCTTTAGAGGTACTAATCACAATCATCTTCCTGCTTTGTGGGCAGACATCGTGGTTTAAGAAACCACAGTATGCCTTTCATAATACATATTGAAATATTCACCATCAGTTTCTTCTGAAATTTCAGTATTTCTACTGCTCTGTTTTGAATTCCTTGAAGGCAGACATATTATATTATTTGTCTTCATAGTTTTGACACATAGTTATGATAAATGATTGTGTATTGAGTGAGTTTGTAAATGTCTAAGTTTAGAAACCAAAGTAGGATTTGGAGTTTTCATGAACTCAACTCACTGATGTCGAGTTGGATCCGACTCATAGCAACCCGTCCTTGGGTTTCTGAGGCGATATCACTATGGAAGTAGATTGCCCAATCTTCCTTCCAAGGAGTGGCTGGTGGGTTTGAACTGCCAGCCTTCTGGTTAGCAGTTAATTGCTTTAAGTTCTTAAAAATATAACAGTTGAAAGGCAATATAGCAATAGAAGGATATGTTAATTAGAATACAGTAACAGTCCAATGGCAATTTCATCTTAAGATACAATCATATCCATAGTATTAACATTTAACATTCATTTTAAATGTACATTATTTATGAAATTTAAATTATAAAAGGACAATACACTTGACTAAAGAGTCATTTCACAATGATTTATAGAATGCTTCATACATATAAAATGTTGAGGGATTAAAAACAAAAAAATAATTACTATAGAGTTGTGGTCCTAAAAGAATGAAAATAGTATACGGGAGACATTTTAACAAATGATTATTATCAAAGTTACTTGAACATCAAAAGCAATCAGAAAATATCCATTGAATTGAAAATGAAATGGCATAAAATTACAAATAGAACAACTAAAATTTACATTATTTATTCCAAAGCAAATAGGCCATGTCAGGGTTTAAAATAAATTAACAATGTAGGAAACATGTTAGACTTTGTATAATTATGCTGACAGGACTTCCATAACATTTTATTGAAAATAATCGCCTACATAAATTATAAAGAAAGGCCTCCTACATTCATTATATATTTGGTTGCAATGTCTTTGAAAATCTACTTCTAATAAAAACTCTGTTTAAAAAATTTGCATGATTATATCGTTTTATGTTAAATGGAATTAATTATGCTATTTCCCTGAAGTAAAATATTCTAAATAATAAAGTGCCCGTTTCTTTTCTTTTAAAATATGAAGAAAACTTAAGTGGAGTGATCTTAAGACAGCATCCTGCTAATGACCCCACCTAAACCCTCTATGGTAGAGATTTAGAAATACTCAGTGATACATGTAATTATCCTGGAATTATGAGTATCTAATGGGAAAATAAAGTATTAGATTGAGTGAAGACAGGAAAGAGATTGAGGTCATTGTGGGGGGTGGGGAGGCAGGGGGAAGCAAGAATGGACAGAAAAGAAGCCATTACAAATACAAAGAAGGACGAAGGGGAAAAACAAAAAAATTTCACAGAACGCAGTGACATTAAAGACACAGGGTAGACAGATTGGGAGAATTTCAAGGTAAGCTAAAGCCATTCATGGGACAAGATCATGTAAGGGAAGTGGTCAGACCTCCAATAGTTTAAGCTGCTGCTGAGTCAGAGAGGGAATAAGGGAATGGGGAAAAAAAAAAACGCTCCCCAAATAAACCAAAACCTTAAACAGACACATGATTGTGGGGTGGAGTTCAACCCTTAGCAAAACTTTTTGGGAAAAGTGGAACTATCTCATTGGATTTTGGGGATTGTGGATCTTTATGGAGGAGGACTACCCTTTTCTCCGATGGGATGGCTGTTGGGTTTCAACTGCAGAGCTTTGATTGACAGCTGAAAGCCACACTGAACAAACCATTCCAGAAACACGCAGGGGCTACAGCTGTCTTTTTCCCATGCCTGCATCACTGGCTTATCTATCACAGGTCGTTGTTGTTGTTAGGTACTGTTGAGTCAAACTCAACTCATAGTGACCCCTCCTTGGGTTTCTGAGGCAGTATCACTATGGAAGTAGATTGCCCCATCTTCCTTCCAAGGAGTGGCTGGTGGGTTTGAACCACCAGCCTTCTGGTTAGCAGTCAAGTACCTTATGCACTGTGCTACCAGACCTCCTACATAGTAAGCACAAAACAAGAACACCTAAAACCTTCTTTCCTGGAGATGACTTCTTGTGCCAATCTCCTTCCAACTACACTCCAGTAGATGAACAGATTCTACCACAATTGTCTCATCAATCTCATCGCTACTTACTGGCTGACCATAAGTAGAAAACATCTTCCTTAACTACCTTAACATCACTTTACTTTTCTACTTTCCTTTTCCCCAATTTTCTTCCTATCTGCTCATTTCTCCCTCTGCTTCTTCTTCTTTCATTTTGTTTGTTTTAATTTTTTTTTCTTCTTTCTTTTTCTTGTTATTCTTTCTTCTTCCCTTCCTACGTTCTAGTTTTTGGCTTTGTCTCTCTTCCCTTTTCCTGATTACTAATTTTTTCTTTCTTGTGGTTCTCTCCATCCTTTGTTTTTCTTTTTGCATTTTCCCCATTTTTTTTTCCTTAATTATTCTCTTACTCTACCTCTTTTTTCTTATTCCCCCTTCCCAAGATAGTATGTTTTCTTTTCTATTCACATTTTTTTAAAAAAGTATTTCTTTAAATATTTCATCTAATTTTTTGCCTTTCCACATTTTTTTCTCTTTCCCACTTTTATTTATTTATTTTATTTTAAGGGCTTGTTTTACATTCAATGTAAGGTGTACATTTAGTTTCACTCCCGATTTACCATGTCCAACCCTAACCCAGTCTCCTCCCCTCCCTCAATTGTGCCAATTGAGTCTTCTGTCCCCCAGTACTGTGGTCCTGAGATGGTAGATCTATTGGATCTCTCTTCCATAGTGTCTGGTTGTCTGTGAGGGATTACTCTAGGTTTGTCCTTTATTGTTTCTGTAAGGACTGCAGGTATCTTTTATCACTGGTGTCTGTGCAAGATTAGCCTCAGCTGAATCTATCCTTGGTCTAGAGTATACTCCTGTTCACTAACCTCCATCTCATCCTCTTATTGGTTGGTATTAGCATCTGTCATCTATCTCTCATGTGTGCAATTCAAGTGTCCTCCCATTTCCTAATGTTATCATGGTGGTCACAGATCCTTCCTGTATATCCCTCCCCCTACCCAAGTCAATGTGTGGGCCCCAACTAGCCTCAAATTAATCCCTCTCCTTCCCTTCCCATCCTGGTAACCTACTAAGTGAATTCCCTTTCCCAAGAAAACCTTTCTTTTTCTTTATATAGTAATGGGCTCATACAATACTTGTCTTTCTGCAAATGACTTATTTCACTCAGCAAAATGTCCTCCAGGTTCATCCACGTTGTGAGATGATTCGCATCTCCCTCATTGTTCTTTAATGTAGCATAGTATTCCATTGTGTGCATGTACTGTAATTTGGTTATCCACTTATCCGTTGATGGGCATTTAGGTTGTTTCCATCTCTTTGCTATAGTGAATTGTGCTGCAGTGAACATAGGTGTACATATGTCTCTTCGTGCGTTCTCTCTCACCTATTTAGGATATATTCCTAGTAATGGAATTGTTGGATCCAATGGTACTTTTATTTTCAGTTTTTTAAAGAAACACCATACAGTACACCACAATGTTTGTATCATTTTAAAATCCCACCAGCAGTGCACAAGAGTTCTAATCTCTACACAACCTCACCAGCATTTGTTATTTTCTGACTTGTTGAACTTTGCTATTATTACTGAGGTGAAATGATATCTCATTGTTGTTTTGCTTTGCAACTCTCTAATGATCTATGATAGTGAGCAATTTCTCATGTGTTTGTTGGCTGCTGGTGTATCTTCTTTGGTGAAGTGTCTGTTCAAGTCTTTTGCTTATTTGTGAATTACATTATTTGTCTTTTTGGTGTTGAGGTGTTGAAGCTTTCTATAGATTTTGGAGATAAGTTCTTTATCAGATAAGTCATAAGCAAATATTTTCTCCCAATCTGTAGGTTCTCTTTTTACTCTTTTGACGAAGTCTTTCGATGTGCATAAGAGTTTAATTTTTAAAAGGTCCCAGTCATCTAGCTTCTCTTCTATCTCCTGCACATTCTGGGTTATGTTGATAGTCTATATATGCCATAAATTAGGGCTCCCAGATTTACCCCTATTTTATCTTTGATGAATTTTATAGTTTTGAGTTTTACATTTAAGTCTTTGATCGTGCTTGAGTTTGTTGTTGTGTGTGGTGTGAGGTATGGGTCTTGTTTCATTTTTCTACAGGTGGATATCCAGTTTTGCCAGCACCATTTGTTAAAAAGGCTGCTCTTCCCCATTTAATGGGTTTTGGACCTTTATCAAAGATCAGTTGTCCATACATGGATGGGTCTATATCTGGACTTTTGATTCTGTTCCTTTGGTCTATCTGTCTATCATTGTACAATACCATGCTGTTTTGACTGTGGCTCTATAGTAGTTCTTAAGATCCAGGAGTGTGAGACCTCTCACTTTGCTTTTCTTCTTGAGAAGTGCTCTGCTTATCTGAGGTCTCTTTCTTTCCATATGAAATTAGTAATTAGTTTTTCCATGTCCTTAAAAAAATTTGTTGAAATCTGGATCAGGTTTGCATTAAATGCATAGAATGCTTTAGGTAGTGTTGACATTTTCACAATATTCAGTCTACTTATCCATGAACAATGTAGGTTCTTCAATTTATGTAATGCCCTTGTTGCCTCTTGTAGCAGTGCTTTATAGTTTTCTTTGTATAGGTCTTTTGTGTCTCTGGTGAGGTTTATTCCAAGATATTTTATCTTTTTAGTAACTATTGTAAATGGTATTGTTTCTCTTATTTCTCTATCAGAGGATTCTTTGTTGGTGTAGAGGAACACAACTGGTTTTTGTATATTGACGTGTATTGACTTTGTTTTCTGCCACTTTGCTGAACCTATTAGTTCCAGTAGTTTTTTTTTTTTTTTTTTCATTGAGTCCCTTGAGTTTTCTATGTACAGTATAATATCATCCACAAATAGAGATAGTTTTAGTTCCTCTTTGTCAATTGGGATGCCTTTCATTTCTCTTTCTTGCCTTACTGCCCTGGCCAGGAATTCCAATACAATGTTAAATAGAAGTGGTGATAGACAGATCCCTGTCTGGTTCCCGTTCGTAAGGGGAATGCCTTGAGTCTTTCTCTGTTATTTATGATGTTGGCCATTGGCTTTGTATGTATACCCTTTATTATGTTGAGGAATTTCCCTTCTATATGTATTTTGCTGAGAGTTCTGAGCAGGAATGGATGTTGGATTTTACCAAATGTCTTTTCTGTATTGATTGATATAATCATATGATTCTTTTCTTTTGTTTTGTTTATGTGGTGGATTACATTGATTGATTTTCTGATGTTACACCACACTTGTAAACCTGGTATGAATCCCACTTTGTCCAGGTCTATTAATTTTTTGATATGTTGTTGGATTCTGTTGGCTAGGATTTTGTTAAAGATTTTCGCATCTATGTTCATGAGGGATATTGGTCTGTAGTTTTCCTTTTTAATGGTGTCTTTCCCTGCGTTTGGTATTAGTGTTATACTTGCTTCATAAAATGAGTTTGGGAATATTCCATCTTTTTCTATATTCTAGAATAGCTTGAGTAGCATAGGTGTCAATTCTTCTCTGAATATTTGATAAAATTCTCCAGTGAAGTTATCAGGGACAGCAATTTTATTTGTGGGAAGTTTTTTAATGACCTGCTCAATTTCTTCTTTGTTGTTGGTCTGTTCAAGTTTTCTATTTCTGAGTGGGATAGTTTAGGTAGGTCTTGTGATTCCAGAAACTTGTCCATCTCTTCTAGGTTCTCAAATCTGTTGCAGTACAGTTTTTCATAATATTCTGTCAGTATCTTTTTTATTTCAGTTTGTTCTTTTGTGGTGACACCCTTTTCATTTTCAATTCTTGTGATTTGTGTCTTCTCTTTCTTTTCTTTTGTTAGATCTTCCAATGGTTTATTGATTTTATTAATCTTTTCAAAGAACAAGATTTTTGTTTTGTTGAATTTCTCTGTTTTTTTTTTCTTTCTCTTTCATTTATTTCTGCCCTGATCTTTATTATTTCCTTGCTTCTAGATACTGTAGGATTCTTTTGTTGTTCTATTTCTAGTTGTTGGAGTTGATAATTTAGAGTGTTGATTTCTTTTTTCCCTCTTTTTTAATGTATGCATTTATTGCTATAAACTGTCCTCTGAGTACTGCTTTCACTGTGTCCCATAGGTTTTGGTATGATGTATCTTCATTTTCATTTGTTTCTAGGAATTTTTTTTTTATTTTAGTTTTTATCTGTTCTATTGCCCAGTAGTTTTTGAGCAGTGAATTGTTCAGCTTCCATATGTTTGTTGCTTTTTCCTTGCTCTTCCTATTATTAATTTCTAGTTTTATAGCATTGTGGCCCAAGAAGATGCTTTGTATTATTTCAATTCTTTTGAATTTATTGAGGTTTGTTTTATGTCTGAACATATGCTCTATTCTGGAGAAGGATCCATGTGCACTGGAGAAGAAAGTGAATTGTGCTTTTTGTTGGATGAAATGCTCTGTATATGTCTATGTGGTTAAGTTGTTTGATTGTCTTGTTTAGTTCTTCTGTATGTTTGTTGTTTTTTTTCTAGTTGACCAGTCCCTCTTTGAAAGTGGTATGTTAAAGTCTCCTACTACTGTTGTAGAGTTGTCTATTAACCCTTTTAATTCAGTTAATATTTGCTTCATGTTTTTTGAAGCACTTTCATTGGGTGCATAAATATTTATTATTGTAACGTCTTCTTTGTCAATTGACCTTTTCAGCATCATATAATGTCCTTCTTTTTCTCTTATGATGTTTTTCACCTTAATATCTATTTTGTCAGAAATTAACATTGCCATTCCAGCTCTTTTTTGGTTTCCATTGGCTTGGTATATATATATTTTCCATCTCTTAGCTCTTATTTTGTTTTTATCTTTGTGTCTAAAGTGCATCTCTTGTAGGCACCATATTGATGCATCTTCTTTTCTTATTCAGTCTGCCATCCTCTTTCTCTTGATAGGTGTATTTAGTCCATTCACATTGAGTGTAATTAGCGATAGGTATGAATTGATTACTGTCATTCTATTTTGTTTTTTTGTTGTGTTGTTGGTATTTCCTTGGTCCATATACTATTCTGTGCTGATTTCAGTCTGTTGGCTAATGCTTTCTCCCTTTTCTTCTTTATTGTTGGTTTTGTGGTTACTAAATCAATATGTTTTCATTCTTTCTGGATTTTCTTAGGGGAATTGTTACTTTTCTCTGTGGTTACCTTGGAGTATATTCTTGTCTCTATATTTTTAGAACAGTGCATACTGAGAAGACATTGTCCTGTTTTCTTTTCCATTTGGAAGTTTGTTCCTAGAAGTTTTATTCTGGTAGGTTAGTTGCTGTTATTGTGTAATGATTGACTTCCTTGATTTTTATAGTGCAATGTTTTACGGTCTTATTTTGAGTTTCTATTTCTGATTTGGTTTTAGTGTTGATGCCATGTGTCCTGATTTTGTTGATCTCTGTTGTAGGTTCTCTATTGGGAGAACTTCCTTAAGCATTTCTTGTAAGGTTGGTCTGAATTTTACAAAATCCCTTACTTTCTGTTTGTCTGAGAATGCCTTGATTTTGCCTTCATATTTGATGGATAATTTGGCTGGATATAGGATTCTTGGTTGGAAGTTCTTTTCCTTCAGTGTTTTATGTATGCCATCTCGTTGTCTTCTTGCTTGCATGGTTTCTGCTGAGTAACTGTTTGATTATGATAAGTAATATTTCTTTTGTCCCAGGCAGCTCTCAAAATTTTTGTTTGTCTTTGGTTTTGGAGAGTTTGATTATAATATGCCTTGATATTTTTTCTTGGGATCTACCTTGTGTGGGGTTCTATGAGCTTCTTGAACAAATATATTTTCTTCTTTCATGATATGGTGGATGTTTTCTGTTAGCAGGTCTTCCACAATTTTCTTGGTGTTTTTATTCATCTCTTCTTGTTCTGAAATTTCAATGAGTCTTATGTGGTTTCTTCTCATGTCATCCCATATAATTCTTAGGTTCTCTTAATTTCTCTTAATTCTTTGTTCTGATTTTTCTTCATACAGGTTTGTGTCCAGGGATTTGATTTCTAGTTGGGATATGTGTTCTTCAGCCAGTTCTAACCTACTCTTTAGTGCTTCTACTGTGTTGTGTAATTCTGTAATTTTGGTATTCATCTTCTGGATTTCTAACTGCTGTTTTTGTATGAGTTCTGATTGTGCATTAATCTTGTTATTTTGTTCTTGAATGATTTTCTGGAGTTATTCCAGGGAACTGTCTGT
This sequence comes from Orycteropus afer afer, assembly GCF_000298275.1. Taxonomy (NCBI): domain Eukaryota; kingdom Metazoa; phylum Chordata; class Mammalia; order Tubulidentata; family Orycteropodidae; genus Orycteropus; species Orycteropus afer. Next base: position 5,552,206 of record NW_006921712.1, read on the forward strand.
GTTCTCTTTGTTTCTGTCTGTGGTTTCCCTAGGGTCTTGTAAAGCTCTATAAACATATCTTCTAAATTCCTTCAGATAATTCTATTTATCAATTATAAATAATGGAATTTATAATTTCTATTATTTATTGTTATAGATATAACTCTATATCTCCCTCCATGTTTAATGACTCCTTTGCTTTTGGTTTTGCTTCTAATACCTTGTCTTGTTTTTTGTTTGATGTGAAGTTGCCTGTTTTGCTACACATTTTGAGGTTGTCTTTAAATGTTAGTTATGTATTGAGTTATTTTGTCTTGGTTTTATGGTTTAATATATTGAAAAGTTTAAACTGGTTTTTTTTTTTTTTTTTTTACTTATTAATTCAGGTATGCTAGGTTGCTCTGCAGTTTTCTATGTGATGGTGGAATCACTGTGTTGGATGTGAATACAGGTTTCTGTTTGTAGTAAAGAGGGTTTAGAGTTTGAACTGGGAGGTTCTTCTATTGGATGAGTGAAGTTATTGGTAGAGAAGGTGGGAGTGGAAGAAGGAAAGCTCGCTGTTGCTATGATCGGTTTCTAGGGATTTGAGCAGGCTGCTACTGATAACATTGTAGTTATTCACAGGCCCACACCTCAGTTTCATCAAAGACTCCAGTTGTTAGGGGGTTGCCACTTTCCACTAAGCTTAGACATACACAAAAACCCCACTCTTGAGTCCCCTCGGCACGAAAAAGCTGATGCAAGACAACTTCCCAGCTCTGTGATCCACAGGGGATTTCTTTCTCTGGGCCCACCCAACCACAGTGCTGGCACAACTGGCCCAGACTGAGATCCACTTCAGGAGTTCCTCTGGGGGGTCTACTCACCCATGGTCCCAAAGATCTGCTCGGGTTCAGTGGCACTGGAGTTGGGAGAATGCCTGCTAGTAAGTAATCTGTGGTCCCAATATTACTGATAGTGATAAAGTCATACGCCGGCCTCTCAGTGCCATTAAGCTGACCCAAGCTATTTGGTGACCCACTGAGGGGGCACCTCCCTGGGCCCACCCTCTTGCAGCACAATGGACTCTCTGCATGGGTTTCAGTGGAGCTACACATGCCTGTTTGCACCTAGCTGACCCAAGTTACTGAAAAAAAAACAGGTGCTGAAGGTAGATCCTTGGGGTGATCATTGGTATGCTGGTGTGGTCGTTTGTATGCTAGTGTGGTGTGTCTTCTTTCTTGACCCAGGGAGGTCTTGGATGGCCATTCTCTCCTGCCAGTCAGTGCTCCCCCAGGGAAGCCTCTGATGTCCTTTCTTGGCAGCCTGTTGGCACTCTGCAGTATAGATCTTCTGATCTTATTTTTTCCTTGTACCTTTCTCCTTTTAATTCTAATCCTCTGAGTTTGGTGGACTCTGACTCAGTGAGCTGTTCAGAGCACCAGAATCCCTAATTCAAACTGCTGTACTTAGTTTTTCAAGCACTAAGATGCTAGAGGGAAATAGCGTGCTGATTACTGACGAGACTCCATTTTGAATATTTTCTTTCCCTTTTTGGTGATGGTTCCTGTGTGTTTATGAAGTGTATGTTTTTTGTTCATTTGCTTTTATTTATCTGGTGGTTTTTGGATTGTTGTTTTTCTCTAATGAGTGGAATACAGCAACAGTGCCCACATGACCCAACCTTACCAGCACCTCTTGCAGCTCCACCTACTGAGTGAGGGCCCTCACTTTCTTCTGCATCAACTGGTGATGATACGTGACAGCTAATACAAGCCTAATTCACCCTTAGTTGCTGTTCATAAATAGTTAACAGAGATCTGTGCAGCCACTCTCTTATTCTACCACACCTACCAGGAGACAGGTGGTTAGTGCATAAGTGCTGCAAACTAGTGAGTGAATAGAGGGGCACAGTAGATGCATCCAAAAAAAAAAAAAAAAAACAAGAAAATGAAAATCATGAGCAAATCACTCCAATACCCTATCATCAATTAAATATAAATACAAAAACCTCACAATGTCTCAGAGACAACATATCATCCCATTCCACACAAAAAAGCAAGATAAAGTAATAGAAACAAGGGACCAGGGTATAGACCCTGAACACATCCTTGAGGAAAAAGCAGCACTGGAACTCCCTAATAAGGAATTCAAAAAATTATATTTAGTTACTGTTCTGATTACCCAATGCCACTATGACAAGAAATATACCACAAATGGTATGGCCTTAACAAACAGGAGTTTATTTCCTGCAATTTGAAGGCTTTAAGTCCAAGGTCAAAGTGCCAGGCTCTGGAGGCTGGGTAAAAGCCCCTCAACCTTGGGGTCCAGCTCTGCCTCCTGCTCATGATCCACTGGAGCTAGAGGCATATCTTCACTCAGACAGCTGCTAGCTGATGAGGCTGAGAAGCACCAAGGTTGACAAATAAAAAGGCACAGTGTCAATGATACCAATCCACACAGCAGGCCATTAACTTAAGTCCACTCTAAGTCCAAGGTAGGCAGAGCACAGCAGGCTGCTGAGTAATGACATGGCTACATGCAGGGTCCAAGGGTGCCAAAGGCTAGAGACCATTCTCAAAGCTTTTCCTTATATACAGGAAGCAGACCTCATCCCAAAGGCAGTTACTCAGTTGCTTGTGATAGATCCCACCATGGAACTGATTGCCAGTCTCATCATGGAGAATAACTACCACCACCTGCCCAGTCACTCAACCAGGCTCAGCCAAGTTGAAATGCAAACATAACTATTACAGTTACCTTCAATGGATTGAAATACAGATCAATGAAAACACTGACAAAATTAAGGGAAAAAAAAAAAAAAGACAAAATTCTAGAAAAATTTTGGAAGACAGTACAAAAACAAAATGATGAAATAAATGAAAAAATAGAAACAATAAAAATATACAGATAGAAATCCAGAAAATTAATACTAAATTTTCAGAAATAGATAACATATTGATTGAATGGGCAAAGGACTAGAATTGAATTAATGGAAGACAGAATTAGTGGGATTGAAGACAAATACCAGAATATTTCTTTGGAAAAGGATCTATCAGAGAAAAGATCAAAATAAAAAGAAGAAAGACTATTATCCATATGGGATGCCATCAGAAGGAATAACCTATGTGTGATTAGAATTCCAGAACAGGAAGAGGCAAATAAAACCACAGAGAAAATAGTGGAAGACTTGTTGGAAGAGAATTTCCCTGATATGATGAAAAATGAGAAAATATCCACTCAAGAAGTCCAAAGAACCCTAAACAGGATAGACCACAAAAAGAAAATCATATCATCTTCAAACTCACCAAAACGAAAGACAAAGAAAGAATCATGAAAGCAACATGGGAAAAATGAAAATTTACCTCCATAGTGCAACCAATAAAACTAAGCTCTGAGTCCTTAGCAGAAACTATGCAGGTGAATATGGCAATTCCTTAGAAAGTTGGAATTGGAGATACCATTTGACCCAGAAATTCCATTTGTTGCTGTTGTTAGGTGCCGTTGAGTCATTTCCAACTCTCATAGTGACCCCGTGCATAGCAGAACTAAACACTGCACAATCCCACACCAGCTCCATGATCCCTGCTATACTTGAGCCCATCATCACAGTCATCGTGTCAATCCATCTCGTTGCAGGCCTTCCCCTTTCATCGACCCTCCAGGCTACTAAGCATGACATCCTTCTCCAGGGAATGGTCCTTTCTGAAAACATGACCAAAGTACGTGAGACGAAGCCTGGCCATTCTTGCTTCCA
>NW_006921712.1:5556525-5557210 GCF_000298275.1 Orycteropus afer afer
TCAAGGTATAGGTTCCTCATGAGTACAATCAAGTATTCAGGAATTCCCATTCTTCTCAATGTTATCCATAATTTGTCATGATCCACACAATCAAAAGCCTTTGCATAGTCATTAAAACACAAGTAGACATCTTTCTGGTATTCTTTGCCTTGAGCCAAGATCCATCTGACAACAGCTATGATATACCTTGTTCCCCATCCTCTTCTGAATCCAGCTTACACCTTTGGAAGTTCTTTCAATATACTACTGCAACCATTTTTGAATTACCTTCAGTAAGATCTTACTTGTGTGCACTATTAATGATATTGTTCTATAATTTCCACATTCTGTGGGATCACCTTTCTTTGGAATGGGCACAAATATGGATCTCTTCCAGTCAATTGGCCAGGTAGTTGTCTTCCAAATCTCTTGGCATAACCTAATGAGTGCCTCCAATGGGGCATCTGTGTTTGTTGAAATATCTTAATGGGTATTCTGTCAATTCCTGGAGACTTGTTCTTCGCCAATTCTTTCATTGCAGCTTCAACTTCCCGCTTCAGTACCATTGGTTCTAGATCATATGCCACTTCCTGAAATGGATGAAGATTGACCAGTTCTTTTTGGTACAATGACTCTGTGTATTCTTTCCATCTTCTCTTGATGTTTCCTGCATCATTCAGTATTTTGCCCATAGAATCTCTCAATA
>NW_006921712.1:5558159-5558851 GCF_000298275.1 Orycteropus afer afer
GTAGTTGGAAAATTTGGCCTTGGAGACAGAAATAATACTGGAACTTGCATGGTTGAATTTTGCAAGACCAATGACTTATTCATTGCAGACACCTTTTTTCAACAAAACAAACGGCAGCTCTACACATGGACTTCACCAGATGGAACAAACAGGAATCAGATTGACTACATCTGTGGCAACAGGTGGTAGAAAAGCTCAATATCTTCAGCCAAAACAATGCCAGGAGCTGATTGTGGAACAGACCATCAACTGCTCATATGCAAAAATAATTTGAAGTTAAAGACAGTTAAAACAAGTCCAAGAGAGCCAAAATATGATCTTGAATATATCCCTCCTGAATTTAGAGATCATCTAAATAATAGATTTGATTCAATCCCATTACTAAATATATATCCTAGAGAGGTGAGAGTCAGGGTAGGAACAAGTATATGCATGCTCATGTTCATCACAGCACTATTTACAATAGCAGAAAGATGGAAACAACCTATGTGCACATCAGTGGAAGAGCGGATGACCAAACTATGTTACATACACATGCTGGAATGCTATGTAGCACTAAAGAATAAGGTAGAGTCTGCAAACACTGCATAATATGGATGAACTTGGAAGACATTATGCTGAGTGAAAAAAGTCAATCACAGGACAAATATAGTATTAGTTTGTTGTTGTGGAAGTCAAGGAAAGGTTTATAT
>NW_006921712.1:5559425-5574564 GCF_000298275.1 Orycteropus afer afer
ACCACAAAACAAAAACAGAGAAAAAATAGTGTAGTTACAGAACTTCTGAATGGTGAGGAAGTCAGGAGAATTGCAAATTAGAATGGACTGTTCTATCCACCAACACTCCTGGGAAGCAATTCTGAGCAACCTACTTCCACATAGATACTGTCTCGGAAACCAAAGGAGTGTAACTATGAGTCAAGATCTACTGTAAGGGAATGAGTTTTATTTATTTATTTATTTTTAAACTCAGGGAGATAACTATAAATCATAGGGAGACCTCAAAGAAAAATGATAAACCGTCACATCACAATGAAAAAGAGGAAAAACACAAATGTTTAGCAAATACTAAAACAACAGCAACAAAGGATGTGATAACATGATTCATAAACAAAATGAGCTCAACATGGAAGATTGTAGGGAACAAAGAAATCAGCAGCACCACGAAAAAAGAAATAACAAAATGACAGTAATAAATTCTTACTTGTCCATGATTACACTTAATGTAAATGGATTAAATGCACCATTCAAGAGACAGAGAGAGTTGTAGACTGGATGACAAAACATAACCCATCAATATGTTGTTTACAAGAGACACACCTTAGAGACAAAGACAAAAATATACTAAAAATCAAAGGTTGGAAAAAGATATGTCAAGCAAATGGCAATCAAAAAAGAGCAGAAGTTGCTATCTTAATTTCTGATAAAATTGACTTTAAGACAAAAACCATGATAAGAAACAAGGAAGGACATTACATATTGATTAAAGGGTTAATTGACCATAACCATAATAAACATCTATGCAATCAACAATAGGAAGATGAATCAAAAAAGATGAACACATGGAAACTGAATAAAACCCTCCTTAAAAGTGACTGGGTAACAGAAAAAATAAAAAAAAAAAATGAAATTAAAAAATTCCTTGAATCAAACAAGAATGAAACCACAATGTACCAAAATCTTTGGGACAAAGCAAAAGTTGTGATCAGAGGACAATGTACATCAATAAATGCACACATCAAAAAAGAAGAAAGAATAAAAATTAACACCTTAACCCAACATCTCCAACAATTAGCAAATGAGCAGAATAAAAAGAAAATCTACAATCACCAGAAGAAAAGAAATAAAGAATGTACCAGAAATAAATGAAACAAAATACAAAGATGATAGGATAAACAAGACTAGAAGTTGGTGTTCTGAAAAAATTAATTAATTGACAAACCACTGGCAAATTTAAAAAAAGAAAAGAAGGAGAGAATACAAATAACATGAATAAGAAATGAATTGGGCAGCATTGCAACAGAACCAACTGAAATTAAAAGGATAGTATCAGGATACTATGAAGAACTCTACTCCAACAAATTTGAAAATCTAGAAGAAATGGACAGATCTCTAGATACATACTACTTACCTAAACTAACACAAACTGAGGGGAAAAGTTGAACAGATCCACAGCAAAGAAGAAATTGAACATTAAAAAATGTTGGTCATTAAAAACAAAACAAAACAAAGAAACCACTAATAAATAAAAGCCCTGGCCCAGATGATTAACCAGATAATTCTACCAAAAATTCAGAGAAGAACTGACAACAATCCTACTCAAACTATTGCAGAACACAGAAAAGGATGGAATCCTCATAAGTTTGTTTTATTTGCTTGAAACCAAAACCAGGCAAATGCATCACTCAAAAGGAAAACTACAGACCAATATCCCTCTTGAATATAGATGCAAAAATCTTCAACTAAATCCCAGCCAATAGACTCCAACAACATAGATGCAAAAATCTTCAACTAAATCCCAGCCAATAGACTCTAACAACATATCAAGAAAATAATTCATTATGACCAAGTGGGGTTCATATTAGGTATGCAAGGATGGTTCAACATTAGAAAAACAATCAACGTCATCCACCACATAAATAAAACAAAGGAAAAGAAGCACATGATCATTTCAGTTGATGCAGAAAAAGCATTTGATAAAATCCAACACCCATTCCTGATCAAAACTCTTTGCAAAATAGAAATAGGAGGGACATTCCTCAACATAATAAAGGGCATATATGCAAAAGAAATAGCCAACATTCTTCTCAATGGAGAGAGACTGAAACCATTTCCCTTGCAAACAGGAACTGACAAGGATGCCCTCTATCACCACATCTACTCAGCATTGTATTGGGAGTCCAAGCCAGTGTAATAAGGCAAGAAAGGGAAATCAAAGGCATCCAAATTGATAAGGAAGAAGTAAAATGATCCCTATTTGCTGATAATATGTTCCTATACCTAGAAAACCCAAGAGACTCAGCAAAGAAACTATTGGAACTAATTGAGGGATTTAGCATCATGGCAGGATACAAGATCAGCATCCAAAAGTCAGTTGGATTCCTCTACATCAGCAAAATGATTGTTGAAAAAGAAATTAGGAAATCAATATCATTTACAATTGTTGCTGTTATGTGCCTTTGAGTAGGACCCGACTCATGCTAACTCCTCCTTAGGTTTCTGAGGCGATATCCTTATGGAAGTAGATTGTCCAACCTTCCTTCCGAGGAGTGGCTGGTAGGTTTGAACTGCCAGCCTTCTGGTTAGTAGTCAAGTGCCTTAGGCACTATGCCTCCAGAGCTCCTATCATTTACAATAGTTACCAAAAAAATAAAATACTTGGGAATAAATCTTACCAGGGATACAAAAGACCTGTACAAACAAAACTACAAATCACTACTACTTTAAGAAACCATAAGAGATTCACATAAATGGAAGAAAATACCATGCTCTGGATAGGAAGATTGAACATTGTAAAAATATCAATGCTACCCAAAGAAATATGAACATTCAATGCAATCCCAATCCAGATTCCATTAGCATTATTTAGGGATATGGAAAATCCAGTCACTAACTTTATTTGGAAAGGAAAGAGACCTCAGATAAGCAAAGAACTGTTGAAGAAGAAAAGCAAAATAGGTCTTACACTGCTGGATCTAAAAACCTACTGTACAACCACAGCAGTCATAACAGCCTGGTGTATTGGTACAACCACAGACACATAGAACAGTGGAACAGAATTGAGAACCCAGAAATAGATCCATTGACATATGGTCAGCTGATTTTTGACAAAGGGCTGAAATCCATTAAATGGGGAAGAGATTGTCTGTTTTAAAAATAGTGCGGGTAAAACTGGATATGCATTTGCAGAAAAATGGAACAAGATCTGTACCTAACACCATACACAAAAACTAACTCCAGGTGGATCAAAGACTCAAATGTGAAACTTAAAACTATAAAGTTCCTCAAGGAAAAGCTAGGGGCAAATTCAGGGGCCCTAATATATGGGAGCTCTGGTAGCATAGTGGCTAAGACACTTGCCTGCTAACCAGACGGCTGGCGGTTCAAACCCACCAGCCACTCCTCGGAAGGAAGGTTGGGCAATCCTACTTCCGTAGTGATACTGCCTCGGAAACCCAAGGAGGGGTCACTATGAGTCGGGTTTGACTCGACGGCACATAACAACAACAATATATGGTGTAAATAGACTATCAAGCACTACTCAAAATGCATAAACAGTAGAAGAGAGACTAGATGAGTAGGGCCTTCTAAAAATTAAATTTTTATGTGTTTCCAAAGACTGCTCCAAAAAAAGTACAAAGAGAAACCACAGATTGGGAAAAAAATATTTGGCAAAGACATATCTGATAAGGGACTTACCTCTAAAATTTTATAGAAAACTCAACATCTCAACACCAAAAAGACAAAAAGCCAATTAAAAACTAAGCAGAAGATATCAATTGACACTTCAACAAAGAGGGTATTCAGGCAGCCAACAAATACATGAAAAATGATCACGATTATTAGCCATTAGAAAGATGCAAATCAAAACAACAATGAGATGCCATCTTGCCCCAGCACTAATAATAAAGTTCAACAAGACAGAAAATAACAAGTGTTGGCAAGGATGTAGAGAGATTGGGATTCTCGTACACTGCTGGTGAGACTGTAAAATGATACAACCACTGTGAAAACAGTATGTCAGTTCCTTAAAAAGTTGGAATTATCATCCAGGCAAAAGACCAGAGTATGGGCTGAACATTTAAGTCAGTTAGATACATTCTTTAGAGAGATCAATCATGGGAGAATAGAAGGGCAGTGTATGCACAGGGAGACCACTCAGGAGGCAGGAATGCATGGGAGGGAAGGACACAAGAAAGAGGTAATTATGGGAAGGAAATAGGAAGAGAGGTGTTGCATTGTAGGAATTTGCAATCAATGTTATGAAACAAAATGTGTATGAATTGCTGTACAGAAAATGAATTTGCTCTATAAACTTTCACCCAATCACAAAAATTAAAAAATAGAAGAATAATGAATCCATAAATTAACTCATAATGTGGATGAATTTGAAAGACGTGCTCAGTGAAATAAGTCAATCATAGAAGGAAAAATATTGTACGAGATCATTGTTACAAAAAGTCGAGGAAAGGTTTACCAGGGGAAGGAAATTTACTTTGTTGGTTACCAGGTATAGGAGGGAATGGGAGGGGAAATTTCTGACTAGTTAAGAGTCATGTGTTCATTTGTGTGAAAGGAAAGGCAATATAACAAACATGTAAGACCAGAAAAATAATAATAGAGGAAAAGAGGACAGAGAGAAGTTCACAAAAGGCATAGACAACAGAGACAACTAGTTTTATATACTGCATAATCAGTAACAACAAATACTAATCTATGGATGGATGCATAGATAGGTAGATCAGGTGTGAGTAGGCAAATGGGAATATACCCATGACCATAGATGTATTTCGCCAATGATATTCCTACATGTGCATGCGTGCTGCAAAAATATCCATATACATTGTAGACAAGGTTAGAGTACCTTCTTAGCAACAGCCAAGCACCTTGAAGGAGTGAGTCACTGGACCTGTGTTTTGGGACTGTGATCTCGGGGAACATCAAGCTCAATTGGCACAACATAGTAAATAAAAATCTTGTTCTACATCCTACTTTGGTGAGTAGTGACTGGGGTCTTAAAAGCTTTCAAGTTACCATGCAAAATGCAACTACTAGTCTCTACTCGTCTGGAGCAAAGAAGAGAGAAGAAAATGAAAGTCATATGGAAAAAATTAGTCCAAGGGTCTGATGCACCATGAGAACCTCAGCCTTCACTACCATGAGACCAAAAGAACTAGATGGTTCTAGTTGGCCCAGTTACCAAGGCCAACCACTCAGAAAGTATCAAAATTGGATCATGGATAGAGTGGGAGAAAAATTTGGAATAACATTCAAAAACACAAAAATGACCAGAATTACTGCTTGAATAGAAACTGGTGAAACACTGGGGACTATGGCCCCAGGTTATCTTTGGGGCCTGGAATTGGACTCACTTCCAAGGATTACCTGTTGACTGAACAGTAGAAAGAACTATGAGCAGAACACCTGCTCCAGGGAGATGAAACCCTTAGATCAATCAACCATGAGATAACAGAAGGGCAGTATTTGAATTGGGGGAACACTGGACAGCTAGGAATACATAGATAAGAAGGACACAGGAAAGAGGTAGTCACAGGGAGGAGATATTTATTGTTGGGTTTGTAATCAGTGCCACAAAACCAAATGTGTATGAACTGTGGAGAGTAAAATGAATCTGATTTGTAAATTTGCACTCAAATCACCATAATTTTTTTTTTTACAGAAACTTTAACTTTATATGTAATGTAATAAAAATCAACCAATAAAAATCCTGAAAATGTCTGTTAGTTATGTTTTTATTATGATTTGAGTGAATGTTTATAGAGCAAATCGTGATGATGTAAGGGGGAGAAAAATGTAAATTACTTCCATGTGTATTTCCTTATCCAATCAAATTTATAATTCTCTGAAATATATGAATCATCATTTGCTAGAAAAAAAGTACAAAAGTGGAAAAATTTCACAATTTTCAGGATTCCAGTATTAATCTTTAAGACTATTTATTTATTTCACATTTCCATTAGGTGGCACTGTGAGAATATTGATAATATTTTGGAAGAATCAGGGCAAATCATCCATTTTATAACAAATATAAAACATATTTGTGTCTAATTCTGACTTTATTTCATTAGTTCCTAAAACTCTGTTATTTAAGACATTTCAGTCATTATACAGCTCAGGGTGCCACAGAAGGAGATGCCAGTCTTTTAGCTATTAGTCTCATGAGCTAAAATTCAGAATCATAGAACACAAAGGAATGGGAAGTACAGGACTAGTTTTGCCTCCCAAAATCTGAAAATTTAGATTCTGACTTTGAAAAGATATTTCCAAAGGGAGCATTTGAAAAAGGATAATTTGCTGTCTTGTCAGATAGGAAACAGAGCTTTAGTAAAGTCATGGAGGAACGGATGAAGTTTTTGCTATCTAACATATTCACTGGCAGATAAACTAGCTATCTCACGGAAATTCTGCTTTGCTAGTTGGAACATGTGTACAGATGAGTTATCTGGAGGATGTCTGGACAACTACTGCATGGAAAGATTCCTTGTTGTGCATTGGTTAAGCACTCAGCTATTAATCAAGAAGTTGACCTTTCAAACCCACCCATTGCTCCTCTAGACACAGATGTGGCTGTCTGTTTCCATAAAAATTTACAACCCATGAAGTCCCATGAGACTGCTCTATTCTGTCCTGTAGGATCACTGTGAGTCTGAATTCAGCTCAACAGCAATGTGCTTGGTTTGGATGTCTGCATGGAAATCAAAATGAGACAACTCAGGGAAACATGGCTAGTATTATCTAAAATACAGGTTCCCATGACCAATTTCAACAAGCTATTCACAAACAATGTAAGTCTCTCAAACTAAGTACAGCAATTAGGAGGCTGGTTTTCCAAAAGTGTATCCATGCAAGGCTTGGATGCCTATTTTCCTCAAAACTATTTAGTGTGACTAAGAGCAATTAGGAGCTCTGGTAGCATAGTGGCTAAGACACTTGCCTGCTAACCAGACGGCTGGCGGTTCAAACCCACCAGCCACTCCTCGGAAGGAAGGTTGGGCAATCCTACTTCCGTAGTGATACTGCCTCGGAAACCCAAGGAGGGGTCGCTATGAGTTGGGTTTGACTCGACGGCACATAACAACAACAACAAGAGCAATTAGAACAGCAACTAGGCCAAAAGGATTGTGATCATTAAGGAACACACATGCACACAGAAGTTGACTGAACTGATGCTATTGTTGTTAAATGGCTTCAAGTTGGCTCTGACTCATAGTGACCTCATGCACATGAGAACAACACTCTGCTCAACCTGTGCCATGCTCAAAATTTTTGCTATACTTGAGCTTGTTGTCATAGCCACGATGTCAGTCCATCTCATAAGGGTCTTTCCCTTTTTCTCTGACCCTCTGCTTTACAGAGCATTACCAAGGGACCTTCTCAGAATATGACCAAAGTAGGTGAGACAAACTCTGCCCATTCTCTTTTCCAAAGAGCATTCTGGGTGCACTTCATCCTGGACAGATTTGTTTTTTCATTTGGCAGTCCATGTTATTTTCAGTATTCTTTGCCAACACCACAATTCAAAGGCATCAACTCTTTTTCAGTGTCTCTTATTTTTGTCCAACTTTCACATGCACATGAGGCAATTGAAAATACCATGGTTTGGGTTAGGTGTACCTTAGTGTTCAAAGTGACATCTTTGCTTCTCAACACTTTAAAGAGGTCTTTTGCAGCACATTTGTGTCATTTGTCTTTTGCACCACAAAGCAATACGGTGCATAATTTCTTGACTGCTGCTTCCATGGATAGGAACTCTGGTAGCATAGTGCCTAAAGCATTTGACTGCTAACCGTAAGGCTGGCTGTCCAAACCCATCAGACATTCCTCAGAGGCAGATTGGACAATCTACTTCTATAGAAATATTGGCTTGGAAACCCAAAGAGTGGTCGCTATGAGTTGAATCTACTCAATGGCAATGAGGTTTTTTTTTTTTTTTTTTGCTTCCTTGGATGTTGATGGTGGACCAAAGCAAAATGAAATCCCTGACAACTTTAATTTTTCTCCATTTATCAGGATATTACTTTCTAGTCCAGTTGTAAGGATTTTTCCTTTATGTTGAGATTTAATTCATACTGAAGACTGTAGTCTTTGACCTTCATCAGGAAGTACTTCAAATCATCTTCACTTTCAGGCAGCAAAGTAGGTCACATGCATATTGCAGGTTTTTTAATGAGGTTTTCTCCAATCCTGATGCCACATTTTTTCTGCATATAGTTCAGCTTCTTGGATTATTTGCTAAGCATACAAATTGAATAAGTATGGTTAAATGATATAATCTTGAAGTACACGCTTCCTTATTTTAAGCTAGAAAGTATTCCTTTATTCTGTTCAAATGACAGCCTCTTGGTCTACATTCAGGTTTCTCATGAGCACAATTGAGTGTTTTGGAATTCCCATTCTTCACAATGTTTTCGCTAATTTTGCATGGTCAGTAAAACACAGGTATACATCTTTTTGATATTCTTTGCTTTCAGCCAAGATCCATCTGACATCAGCAATGATACCTCTCATTCTACATCCTGTTCTATCTTAAGGCTGGGGCCCAAGGTAGGTGGGTGCCAGACTTGAGGCTGCTTACCTTGGGGGGTGGCTCTATTTTAAGGTTAGGACCTGAAGCAGGCAGGCACAGAGCGGTTAGGAACAACTAAGGGAGAGGAACTTTTCTGTAAGTTTTTCATCCTGTGGTGGCTTACATGTTGTTGTGAGGCTGAAGGGTGTGCTACTGGTATTGCAAAATGCCGGCAGGGTTACCCATGGTGAACAGGTTTCAGCAGAGCTTCCAGGCTAATCAGACTCAGAAGAAGGAAGAGGCCAGCGATTTCTCAAACAATTAGCGAGTAAAAATCTTATGAATAGCAGTGAACACTGATAAATTACTGGGAAACTTTATGAATAGCTCTGAAAGATTGTCCAATATGGTGCCGGAAGATGAGTCTGCCAGGTTGGAAGGGACTCAACATTTGAATGCAGAAGAGTTTGACTCCTCAGAGTAGAGACAGCCTTAATGATATGGATAGAGTAAAGCTTCTGGGACTTCCACTGACTGATGTGGCACGACTCAAAATGAGTAGAAACAGATGAAAACATCCATTAATAAACAAAACATGAAATGTATGAAGTATGAATCTAGGAAGTTGTCAAAAAAATGAAATAGAAAACATAAAGATTGATATCCTATGCAGTAGAGAGCTGAAATTGATTGGGTTTGGCCATTTTGAAGCAGATAACAATATGGTCTTCTATTCTGGGAATGATAAATTCAAGAGGAATGGTGTGGCATTCATCATCACAAAGAATGTTTCAAGATGTATGCTGAAGTATAATATTGTCAGTGATAAGATAATATCTATACACCTACAAGGAACACCAGTTACTACTACTACTATTCAAATCTATGCACCAACCACCAAAGCCAAAGACAAGGAAATTGAAGATTTCTACCAAATTCTGCAGTCTGAAATTGACAAAATATGCAATTAAGATGTGTTCATTATCACTGGTGACTGGAATGGAAAAGTTGTAAACAAAGAAGGGCTACCAGTAGTTAGAAAAAATGACCTTGGGGATAGAAATAATGCTGGAGATGACATGATAGAATTTTTCTGGACCAACAACTTATTCATTGCAAATATCTTTTATCAACAACATAAGCAATGGCTATACAGGTGGACTTCACCAGATGTAGTACACAGGAATCAGATTGACTACATCTGTGGCAAGAGGTGATGGAGAAGTTCAATATCTTCAGCCAAAACAAGGCCAAGACCTGATTGTAGAACAGACTATCAACTGCTCATATCCAATTTCAACTTGAAGTTGAATACAATTAAAACAAGTCCATGAAAGCCAGAATGTGACCTTGATTATATCCCTCCTGAATTTAGAGACCATCTAAATAATAGATTTGATGCAATAAACTCCAATGACAGAAAACCACAGGAATTGTGGGATGACATCAAGTATATCATCCATGAAGAAAGCAAGAAGTCATTAAAAAGACAAGAAAGGAAGAAAAGACTAAAATGGATGTCAGAATAGACTCTGAAACTTGCCCTTGAGTGCAGAGTAGCTAAAAGCAAATGGAAGAAATGACAAGATAAAAGAGCTGAACAGAAAATTTCAAAGAGCAGCTCAAGAATACAAAGCCAATTACTATAATGAAATGTGGAAAGACCTGGAGTTAGAAAACCAAAAGGGAAGAACACACTTGGTATTTCTCAAGTTGAAAGAACTAAGGAAAAAATTTAAGCCTCAAATTGCAATATTGAAGGATTCTATGGGCCAATCACTTCTAATGCATGACAGAGCTGGACAATAAAGAAGGAAGACCAAAGAAGAGTTGACTCTTTTGAGTTGTGTTATTGGAGAAGAATGCTGAGAGTACCATGGATTGCTAAAAGCACTAGCAAATCTGTCCTGGAAGAAGTACAGCCGGAATGCTCCTTGGAAGCAAGAATGTCCAGACTTTGTCTCACCTACTTTGGTCATGTTGTGAGAAGGAACCATTCCCTGGAGAAGGGTATCGTGATTGGTAAAGTGGAGGGTCAATGAAAAGGGGGAAGGCCCTCAATGAGATGGATAGACACAGTGGCTGCCATGATGGGCTCAGGTAAGCAAGAATCATGAGGCTGGCACAGGACCAGGCAGTGTTTTGTTCTATGGTGCATAGGGTCACTATGAGTCAGAGACAACTTGATGGCACCTATCAACAACAACAATGTCCTGTTCTGAACCTAGCTTGCACTTCTAGAAGTTCCCTGTCAATATACCACTGCAACCAATTTTGAAATATGTTCAGAAAAAATTTTACTTGTCTGGGATATTAATGATATAGTTCAGTAATTTCCACATTCTGGTGAATCACCTTTCTTTGTAATGGGCACAAATATTTACATCTTCCACTCAGTTGGCCAGCTAGCTGTCTTCCAAATTTATTGGCATAAATGAGTAAGTGACTACAGTGCTGCATTCATTTCTTAAAACATCTCAATGGGTATTCAGTCAATTCCTGGGGCCTTGTTTTTTACCAGTTCCTTCAGTGCAGCTGAATACCATTGGTTCTTGAACATATGCTACCTCTTGAAATAGTTGAACATCATCTGATTCTTTTTAGTACAGTAACTCTATGTATTCCTTCCATGTTTTCATTCTTCCTGCATCATTCAATATTTTGCTAATAAAATTCTTCAATATTGCAATTCAGGTTTTAAAGTTTTTTTCCAATTCTTTCATCTTGAGTAATGCCAATTGTGTCCTCTCCCTTTGGTGTTCTAATTCCAGGCCTTTTCACATTTCATTATAATATTTTATTTTCTCTCCTCCAGCTGCCTTTCAAAATCTGTTCTGCTCTTTTATTTAATAATTTCTTCCAGTTGCTTTAGCTACTGTTCATTCAAAACCAAGTTTTAGAATCTCTTCTGACATCCACTTTGATATTTTCTTCCTTTCCTGTCTTTTTTTTTTTTTTTTTTTGGGGGGGGGTGATTTGGGTGAAAATTTACAGAGCAAATTCACTTTCCATACAGCAGTTCACATACACTTTGTCTCATGACATTTACCACAATGTCTACAATTTACCACAATGGAACAGCTCCCCTCTCACTTCCTCCAAATAGTTACTTCTTCCTTGCGTCCATCTCTCCATGTACTCGTGCCCCCTGAGCTGTCTCTCTGTGTATAAAAACCCCTTCTTGCTCTCATGATTGCTTTCTCCAAGGAGTGTGTCTACTTCAGGTACTGTTCAACTCATATGCCTGTCTTTTGTTTGGCTGGAAGTCACAGGTGTGGGTTCAATTCCAGACCTGAAAAGCAGTTAGGGGCCATAGTCTCAGGGGTTCCACCAGGCTCTATCAGACCAGCAAATCTGATCCCCCCTTTTGTTTTTGCAAATGATTTTGAGTTTTGTTCCACATTGTTCTCCCACTCTATCCTACATAGATCCCCCTCCAAGTGGTTGACAGTGATAGCAGGGCACTTTCTAGTTCTGGCCTCATAGACATACAGGCTGTGGATTGCATGGTGTACTGGTCGCTAGGACTAATTCTTTACATGAATCCTTGGTTTTCTTCATTCTTCTTTGTTCTGGATGGGCAGAGACCCATTGTTGCATCTAGATGGCTGTTTGCAAGCTTTTAAGATCCCAGTCACTACTTGCCAAAGTAGGAGGTGGAAAAATATTTTGTGTAGTATGTTATGACAGTTGAGCTTGATGTCCCCTGTGACTATGGTTCCAATCCCACAGGTTCAACTACCTGGTCCCTCTGGCTATGACCAAGAAGTGACTATAACCTTGTCTCTTATCAGCTCTACTATACACCTGGGAATTCTTACAGATTTTACAAATACACTTACAGGACCATTGTCTGCCAACACTATACATGGTCTTGTGAACACTACCCACTTCATAGACATACCTAATAGTTCAGCCTGTCCACCCATCTATCCAGTTTTATACTCATGCTTGCCTTCACTGACAGTGCAGTACTGTATGTGGAAAAAGGTTCACCTTTGCTGTCTGAACCTCCCATGTACGTCTCTATGTCTTCCTCTTCCTCAATGTCACCATGTTGATCAGTCACATTTGGTATATTGCCCTTCTTTTCATCCAAATCAATACTTATCTCTACCTATCTAACAGTGTTCCCTACCCTACCTTCCCACCCCTGGAAATCAACAAAGAAAATTCTCTTCCATAGATAAACCTTTTCTTGACTTTTAAAATAATGGACTAGTACAATATTTGTCCTCCTGTGATTGACTTACTTCACTCAGAATAATGTCCTTCAAGTTCATCCACAATATATGGTGTTTTTCAGATTCTAGGTTATTCTATAGGGTTTCATAGTATTCCATTGTGTGTATGTACCATAGTTTGGTTATCATTCCTCAGCTGATGGACACATAGGCTGTTTTAATCTTTTGGCTATTGTTAATAGTGCTGTGATGAACATGGGTGTGCATATGTCTGTTCTTGTCATGCCTCTTACTTCTTTAAGATATATACCTAGTAATGGAATGGCTGGGTCAAATGGTATTTCTAATACCAACTTTTTAAGGAATCAAAATATTGCTTTACACAGTGATTGTACCATTTTACAGTCCCACCAGCAGTGTATGTATCTCTCCACATCCTTGTCAGCATTTGTTATTTTCTGTCTTGTTGAACTTTGCAACTGGTGGGCGAGGAAGATGGTATCTCATTGTTTTGATTTGCATCTCTCTAATGGCTAATGATCATGAGCATTTCTTCATATGTTTGTTGGCCGCCTGAATATCCTCATGGTGAAGAGTGTCTATTCATGCCTCCTGCCCATTTTTTAATGATTATTTGTCTTTTTGTTATTGAGGTGTTGGAGTTTTCTATAAATTTCAGAACTAAGTCCCTTGTCAGATATGTCATTGTAAATAGTTTTTCCCAATCTGTAGGTTCTCTTTTGACTTTTTTGGAGAAGTCTTTGGAAGCACATAAAAATTTAATTTTTAATTGGTCCCTTTCAACTAGTTTCTCTTCTGCTGTTAGAGCATTTTGGGTTATGCTTGATAGTCTATTTATGCCATGTATTTTGACCCCTAAATTTGCCCCTAGTTTTTCCTTGAACTCTATAGTTTTAGGTTTCACATTTAAGTCTTTGATCCATCTGGGGGTAGTTTGTGTATGGTGTGTGGTACAGATCTTGTTTCATTTTTCTACAAATGGATCTCCAGTTTTGCCAGCACCATTTATTAAACAAACATTCTCTTCCCCATTTAAAGGATTTCAGCCCTTTGTCAAAGATCAGCTGACCACATGTTGATGGATCTATTTCTGCATTCTCAATTCTATTCCATTGTTCTATGTGTCTATCGTTGCACCAAAACCAGGTAGTTTTGACTACTGTGGCTGTATAGTAGGTTTTGAGATCCAGCAGTGTGAGAAGTCCTACTTTGCTCTTCTTCTTCAGTAGTGCTTTGCTTATCCGAGGTCTCTTTCCTTTCCATATAAAGTTAGTGATTGTTTTTTTTTTTTTCATATCCTTAAAGAATGTTGATGATATCTGGATTGGGATTGCATTGAATGTATAGATTGTTTTGGGTAGAAGTGACATTTTCACAATGTTCAGTCTTCCTATCCATGAGCATGGGATGTTCTTCCATTTATGTAGATCTCTTATGGTTTCTTGAAGTAGTTTTTTATAGTTTTCTTTGTAGAGGTCTTTTGTGTCCCTAGTAAGATTTGTTCCCAAGTAATTTATTTTTTTTTTTGGTAGCTATTGTAAATGGTACTGATTTCCTTATTTCTTTTTCTTCAATCTCTTTGCTGCTGCAGAGGAATCCAACTGATTTTGGGATGTTGATTTTGCATCCTGCCACTATGCTAAATCTCTCAATTAGTTACAATAGATTTTTGATGAGTCTCTTGGGTTTTCTAGGTATAGGATCATATCATCAGCAAATAGGGATGGTTTGACTTCTTCCTTACCGATCTGGATGCTTTTTATTTCCCTTTGTTGCCTTATGGCCCTAGTTAGGACCATAACTACATTCAGTACAATGTTGAATAGGAGTGGTGATAGAGGACATCCTTGTCTGGTTCCTGTTCTCAAGAGGAATGGTTTCAGTCTCTCTTCAATGAGTATAATGTTGGCTGTTGATTTTGCATAGATACGCTTTATTATGTTGAGGAATGTCCCTTCTATTCCTATTTTGCTGAGACTTTTTATCAGGAATGGGTGTTGGATTTCATCAAATGCCTTTTGTGCATCAATTGATATGATCATGTGGTTCTTCTCCTTTGTTTTATTTATATGGTGGATGACATTGATTGTTTTTCTACTGTTGAACCATCCTTGCATGCCTAATATGAACCACATTTGTTCATAATGAATGATTTTCTTGATATGTTATTGGGATCTGTTGGCTAGGATTTTGTTGAAGATTTTTGCATCTATATTCATGAGGGATATTGGTCTGTACTTTTCCTTTTGAGTGATGTCTTTGCCTGGATTTGATATCAAGGTTATATTTGCTTCATAAAATGAGTTAGGGAGGATTCCATCCTTTTCTATGATTTGGAAGAGTTTGAGTAGGAATGGTATCAGTTCTCTGAATGTTTGGTAGAATTTTCCGCTGAAACCATCTGGGCCAGGGCATTTTTTTTTTT
>NW_006921712.1:5575689-5582366 GCF_000298275.1 Orycteropus afer afer
TTACTGGTTGTCCTTTGTAAGTAACTTTTTGTTTTTCCCATGCTGCTTTCAGAATTCTTTCTTTGTCTTTGGTTTTGATGAGTTTGATGATGATATGTCTTAGGGATTTTCCCTTGTTTCTACCACTTTATCTTGCTTCTTTATGTGGACTGTGATGGTCTGTTGTCTCTGAGACATCGTGGCATTGTTGTATTTATATCTCTGTTAAATGTTTGTGAATAGTAGCTATGGGTGAGTCAGGCTCTTCTTGGTGGTTGTTTATCGTTGGCCTTTTGGTGGTGAAGGAAGTGGTGGCTCTCAGTAACTGAAGCTACTAGAAGTGTAGGTGTAGTTGTGTCTTATGGGGACAGTTGCAGTCTTGTACTCAGATAAAAATAACAATTGAATAACCATCAAAAAAGTAAAAGCACATGGACAAAAAATACACCATGTAATCACACAGGACAATAATCAAAAAAAGAAAAAAAGGGGGTGGGGAAGGAAAAATAAAAAACAACCCTGCAATATCAGGGGAGAAGGCAATAAAAGAAAAAAGTAGAAAAGGAGAATAATGAAGAAAAAATGGGAAAAATGCAAAGAGAAAAACAAGGAATGGGGTTAACCATGAGAAAGGAAAAAAAAAAAAAAAATTGCAACCAGGAACAGGGAAAACGAAAAAAAGCTGAAAACCAGAATCTGGGAGGGGAATAATAAAGAATAATAGTAGAAAGGATAAAAGTAATAATAATGGTAGTAGTTTTAAAACAGACAAAAACAGACAAACTATAAAACAGAAAAAAAGGAAAAAAAAATTGGGACAGGGCACCCAGGCTGCATCTGAGCACACAGACTGGGATGGAATTCCTGCCAGCCCAGAAAGTGGGTGGGAGTGAGGGATGGCCACACCTCCCAAGAGGGTATGGGATATAAGAGTAACAAGAGGAATGTTGCACATTTCCAGTCATCTGGGTCTGGAATGGCCTTGGGGTTCCTGGCAAGTGAAGCTTGTTTTAAGTCTTTAGAGTCTGGGAGAGAATGCTGTCACTTTAAATATCCAAAATGCTCAAACCGCTTGTGAACATTCTATTTTGTAGCTGAACCCTCCGGACAGACAAAAGTTCACAGCTCAGCCCGCCTTCGTCTTTGCTGCTTCCCCTTTCATTCCCCAGCCACCAGAGCAATCCTCCATGCAGTCCCTGTCTTGCAAGGCCAAATTTTATGTTAATTCTTAGGTCCTAACACCACTTGGCAATATCCAAGCTGTCTGTGACATCAGGATTGCTGCCAGACCACAGCTTTCTATGTCTCCTTTTTTGGTGTTTTCATGCAAATTCTTCTGCTTGTTGGAGTTTAGTCCACTTCTGTATCCTTCCCTTCAAGGATCAGGGGTCCAGGATTATCTTCTGTATCTGTGTTAATTGGTTCCACTTTTGTTTGTTGAAGAGGGTCTGTGCAGTCTTTATGCCTAGTTTGCCATCTTACCAGAACTCTCCCTTTCCTGTCTTTTTAAAGACCTTTTTTTTTTTTTTTTTATTCATGTATGATGTTCTTGATGTCATCCCACAACTTGTCTGGTCTCTGGTTACTGGTGTTCTATATCTCAAAGCTAACCTTCAGATGGTCTCTAAATTCATATGGGATATAATCGAAGTCATATTTTGGCTCTCTTGGATTTGTCTTAATTTTCTTCAACTTCTATTTCAACTTGCATATGAGCAATTGATGGTTTCTTCCACTTTCAGCTCCAGGCACTGTTTTGACTGATGACAGTGAGCTTCCCCATGGCTTCTTTCCACAGATGTAGTCAATCTGATTCGTATATCTGTCTGGCAAAGTCCTTATTTATAGCTGCCTTTTAAGTTGCTGAAAAAACAACATTAGTAATGAATTAATAAGTCATTGGTTGCAAATTCTATCATGCCATCTCTGGTATCATTTCTTTTACCAAGGCCATATGTTCCAACTAATTATAATTCTTCATTCTTTCCAAATTTCACATTCCAATCACGAGAAATAATCAATAATTTTTGATTGTGTGTTTGGCCAATTTCAGTGTGCAGAAGTTGGTAATAATCTTCAATTTGTTCATCTTTGGCTTTAGTGATTGGTGAGTAAATTTGAATGAAATTAGCATTAATTTGTTTTCTTTGCAGGCATATAGACATTACCCTTTCACTAACAGCATTATACTTCAGGAGAGATTTTGAAAAGTTCTTTTGATGATGAATGAGACATCATTCTTCTTCAATTTGTCATCGCTAGCATAGTAGACCATATGACTGAGTCAAGGTGAACAATTCTAGTCCATTTTAGCTCATCAGTCCCTAGAATATTGATCTTTATGTGTTCCATTTCATTTCTGACAACTTCCAATTTTTGTATATTTGTATTTCGTACATATTATCTTCCAATTATTAATGGATATTTGCAGCTGCTGCTTCTCATTTTGAATTGTGCCCCATCAGCAAATAAAGGTTCTGAAAACTTTATTCTGTCCATATCATGCTTGTCAGCTCTACTTTGAGAAGGCAATCCTTCCTCTATCATATTTTGAGTGCTTTTCAATGTGAGGAGTTCATCTTCTGGCACTATATCGGATAATAGTTCATGGCCATTCATAAAATTTTCTAGTAATATATCAGATAGTGTTTCACTGCTGTTAATAAGGTGTTCAGTGGACATGTTTTTCAAAAGTGAATGGTTCTATTCTTCTTTCCAGTCTGTCTTCATCTGGAAGCTCTGCTGAAACCTGTCCCTTATGTGTGTCATTGCTAGTATTTGAAATATTAGTGGGATCTCCTCCAGGCTCACAGCAACATGCAAGCCACCACAGTATGACAAACTGAGAGATAAGTGGTGGATTGTGTTGATAGTATAAATATTATACTACACTATACTATAATATAATTATAATAATATAATATATATATATGTATGTGTGTGTATATATATATATATACACAATAATATCATAGAGTGTCTACTTTGGCTACTTATGATTTGGTATACTGCAAACATTATTAAGACAGTGTTTTATGAGCTATTTTAACTATAACCCACTGCTGTAGAGTCAGATCCAACTCATAGCGACCCCTCCTTTGGTTTCCAAAGCGGTATCACTATAGAAGTAGATTGCCTAATCTTTGTTTTGATTAAAGGTGTAAATTTATAAAAATAATCAAAATAAAAAACAACAGGGACTTGGCTTCCAGAGCATTTTGAAAAGTAAATATAAAACTTCAAATTGCTGGAATGTTTTTTAAATACTGGTTCTCATGTTTTAAATATGAGATTATTTTGATTGGATGTATTTTTGGTGCTTGTTTAAATGATCTACTATTTGACTGAAGGAGTCTTGATGTCACAGTGTTTAAAGTGTTTGGCTGCTGACCAAAATGTCTACATTTGGAACCACCAGCCTCTCCACAGGAGAAAGATGAAGCAGTCTGCTTCTGTAAAATTTACAGCCTTGGAAATCCTAAGGGACAGTTCTACTCTGTCCTATAACCAAAGCAAAACCAAACCTCCTGCTGTCGAGTCAATTTGACTCATAGTGACCCCTTCTTGGGTTTTCAAGGTGGTGTCTCTCAGGAAGTAGATTCCCCAGTCTTCCTTTTGAGGAGTGGCTGGGGGATTTGAACCACC
Source organism: Orycteropus afer afer (assembly GCF_000298275.1). Taxonomy (NCBI): domain Eukaryota; kingdom Metazoa; phylum Chordata; class Mammalia; order Tubulidentata; family Orycteropodidae; genus Orycteropus; species Orycteropus afer. Next base: position 5,579,314 of record NW_006921712.1, read on the forward strand.
AGCTTTCTGGTTAGCAGTCAAATGCCTTATCGGGTTGCCTTTTGATTGTTTGGTTAAATATGTTTTACTATAGGGAGCTTTGGTGATGTAGTGCCAAAGGCATATTTATATTTATATTTATATTTATATTTATATTTAAGTCTGTAGTAGATAAATAAAAACTAAGAATAACCTCATATTTTCCCTATAAAATAATAATTTAAAGCTAAAGTGTATAATGCATCTAAGTGCCTTTGAGAAAATGCCTGGTCTCTTCAGACTACAAAAACCACAGGAATGGTAAATGTTGAAAAGGCAACCCACAGCAACATCTTACGTTCATCCTTACCAAATCATGTTAGGAATGAGAGGGAATTAAACTAAATGAACATATACTCAGATTATAAGGACTCTTTGAGGAAATTTGTGTTAAAATAAAAGGACCATTTTAATCCAGAGCCATTTTGTTGTTGTTGGTTTATTTGAACATTTTATTGTAGTTTGGGTGAAAATTTACAGAACAAATTAGTTTTCCATTCAACAATTTTATATATATATATATAGTTTCTTAATGTTGTTGCTGTTATTGTTATGTGTTGTCGAGTCAGACCCGATTCATAGTGACCCCTACTTGGGTTTCTGAGGCAGTATCACTATGGAAGTAGATTGCCCAGCCTTCCTTCTGAGGAGTAGCTGGTGGTTTGAACTGCCAGCCTTCTTAATAGTGGTAACAATCCTCTCAATGTAACAGTGTACTTTCCACTTCCTCTCTGAGTTCCTTGTTTCCATTCATCCTTCTTTACTGGTCCTTCCACCCTTCTGAGTTTTGTTTTTGGGGAAATGCTCTCCTTTGGATCTCCTATATTGATTGTAAGGAGCTTTGGTGGTGTAGTGCCTAAGGTATTTGACTGCTAACCAGAAGGTTGGTGGTTCAAACCCACCAGCCACTCCATGGAAGGAAGATGAAGCAATCTGCTTCCTTAAAGATTTACCGCCTTGGAAAACCACTGGGAGTTGCTATGAGTCAGAACTGGCTTGATGGCAGTGAAGTTTCTATTTATTTTTGGTATTGTTGACTGTATTGAGGATTATTTTCCTTCCTGGTGTTATTATTCACTTTATAGGCCAACTGTCTATTGTTTGGCTGAAATTTGATCCATAGTGGTGGATTCAGAAATCTAGATTTTAAAAATATCTAAAGGCCTCAGTCTTGGGAATTCTGAGTCTCAAACTAGTAATTCTTTTTTCTTTTTTTTTTTTTTTAAGATTTTTGCTTTTTGTTCTACATTTTTTTCTCTCTCTCTGTCTAGGAACTTCTATTGTGATCCCGGTCAGAGTGATTTGTAAAGGTAGTTCTAGTTCTTCCAGTCTCATTGTAGAGGAGGCTGTGATTCATGTGCTCCATTAGTCCTTTGGACTAGTTATTTCCTTGAGTCTTTGAATTTCTTCACTCTTTTTTGCTCTGGATGAGGAAAGGACAATAGCTCCATCTTACATGGCCACTCACAAACTTATAACACCCAAGTTGCTACTCACCAAAGTAGGATGTAGAACATTGTCTTTGTAGACTGTGTTATGCCAATTGACCTAGATGTCCCTTGAGACATTTCTCAGCCCCAGTGACTCATTCCCTTAAAGTGTTTGATTATAGCTCAGTTTTTAGAACATTACTCCCTGTTTTCTGTTATACCACCCACTGCCACTGAGTTGATTCTCATTCATAGTGATTACTATTGAGTTTCCTAGGCTGTTCTACAGAAGTAGATTGCCTTTATTTTCTTCCCATGGAACAGCTGGTGGATTTTAACCAATGACCTTCTGACTTGCAAACAAATGTCTTATTCACTATGCCACCAGAGCTCCTTTTTTATTTTTCACTATATCCTTGGATGTATCTGCAGTATATACAAATGCATATGTAGAAATATCCTCTGCCAAATCTATAGGTACTTATGGAAGTACTCCCATTTACCTTTCCACATGTGTTCAGCTTGCATGTTTACCTATGTATCTACATATTATGTGTATCTGTGTTCAGAGATATTGTTTGTTACTACTATTATTGCAGGATTGTGCATATAATACTATTTACTTTCATTATCTTTTACTCTTGTGCACAGCCCAGTGTCTTCCTTTGCATTGACCGTTTTGTGCTGCCCTCCCATTTATTGTATATTGCCTTTCCCTTTACCAAAGTTAACACATGTCTACTTCAGAGCCATTTTAGGAGAGCCAGTTGTGACCTTCTCTATATGAGTGAATTCTGGGATCTTTCTGGCTGAAAAGTATGATTCCAAACCCATGGTCATCCCGTCAAATTCATAGTGACCCTATAGGGCAGAGTAGAACTTCCCAGTAGGGTTTCCAAGGCTGTGAATCTTTACAGAAGCAAACTAAAATATCTTTCTCCTGCAGAACAGCTGGTAGGTTAGAACTACTAATCTTTTGGTTAGCAGATGAGTGTTTTAATCACTGCACCATTAGGTATCCTTGAAGTATGATTACCCACCCCTAAAACTTGACTAACATCCTCATTGTAATCAATATAGTAATCAGGCAGATATTTTCAATAATTCTAGTTAGGAATCTCTTAATGTTTGTGGGATCGGGCCAAAGGATTCTATAAAAAAAAAAAAAAAAATGCAGATTGTATGCTACTCTGGTAGCTGTTTGTTATTCGTGATGTTTCATTCATTACTTCATTTCATAAATGTTTTCAAAATATATGCTGTGTTCCTGAATATTGAATGTATACAAATGAACTAGAAGATCAATGGCTTTTTAGTGTGGTTTATGCAACAGCTTTGAAAGAGCCATCTCTAAAGATAAAGAAAATTGGGATGGTCGCTTTGAGCTTTGGCTGTTGAGGTTGTGAATATCTAATAGTTGTGTAGTAATTACAGCAGAAAAACTCATGTAAATATTCATCCTAGGTCAATTTAGATAAAGTTATGTGGAGTAGTATTCAGGGTGCTTTTTAATATATATATACTTCCCTTTGAAACTATCCTGTATATTTTTTTGATTAGGGTTTCCAAGGCTGTAAATCTTAAGGGAAGCAGACTACTGTATAT
>NW_006921712.1:5583166-5587952 GCF_000298275.1 Orycteropus afer afer
TTTATTTATTTATTTAAATAAATATTTATTTATTTACTTTAATGCTTATCCCTTATTGAAGGAGCCCTAGTGGCACAGTGCCTCAAGTATTTGACTGCTAACCAGAAAGTGGAGGTTCAAACTCACCAGCCACTCTCTGCAGAATGAAGATGGGACAATCTACTTCCATAAAGATTTACAGCCCTAGAAACTCAATGGAGGTCTCTGTAAGTTGGAATTGACTCAATTGGAGTATGTTTTCTTTTTTTTTTGTATTCATTTTGAGGATTTAAAAAATTGATTCCTGAGGCAGTTGTGGCAGGAAGATATAATACCATTCATAATTAATTGATCCAAGGAAAATAAGTACAGTTGGTAATTAATCACATAGACTCTGACTTTCAAGTTTGCCCATTATCCTTGGTCTTTCTCCTTTGATTCCTTTATGGTTGCTGGCCTTTTTCCATTTTGGTCCTTTTTAGCTACTCAGCCAGAAGGTAGATAAGATGAAGGCAGAATAAGATGACATATATTCAAATCAATACATTTTATTATTTCTTTAGAAGCTCTTGAAAAGTGCTTGATGGGTGGAAAGTTGAATGTACTGGGTGGAATGAATTAGGGGTTAGATTGTTTGGTGATTAATATGAGTTTAGTACCCATTAGTGCTACTAATTGACTCCCAGAGATGGAAATGCCCAGCAGCATCAGGGTGTGGTGAAACCACTCTTAGCAACATTTGTAGTAGGTGGAATTATTAACAGTTTCCCTTTTGATTTTTTTTTCCCACCTCAAACATCAGATATAAACAATTTTGTTGTGAAGAGTTAACTTTGGACTGAGCTCTCAGAATCAGCAATTGCCCCCTGAACAGAAATATTTCTGGACTTGAAACCTCTTTAATTAAATAATTTAATGGATCTTTGACGATTATTCTTTGGTTCTTCTCTTTTCCTTGACCCACTCCTATTTCTAAGTGTGCTTAAAAAAATAGAAAATCTCAAAAATATTGCAGAAGAGTAACTTATAAATCATATATTCTTCAATGAATTATTGTTTTATTGTCTACTAAACTCTACAAAACCCTGTGAGAAATGGCATTTCTAATATAAAGGAGATTAAGGTAAAATCCAAAGTGGTTAAATCATAATTTGAGAGAATAGCACACCCATGCATTAAGTCACATCCCTAGTAGTTAGAACAACTGAAAATAAAATATATTTTTTCTTATTTTTTAGTTCTTTTATTATATTTTCATTTCATATACAAACGGTATATTCTCATTATAAAAACTTTAGAAAATACAAAAAAAATTACAATATATCCACAATATAGCTACCTGGACATCCTAACATTTTGAGTTATTTTTTTTAGAGTCTCCTTTCCAATGCTTTTTTAAATTGTTGAAATTGAATATGTATACAATTTTAATTATTTTTCATTATGTCAAATTATTTTAAAAAATTTTAACAGCTAAGCAATATGCTTCTGTATGAATGTACTCCATTTTTAAAAGTGTTTTCCTATTTTTAGATACTTGGGTTGCATCATTGTAAAATACATATCAAAGGGAACAAAATTTATTTTATTCTCTACTGAATTCTCTGTGCTTAGAAGTATGACTGAAACACTGTGGGTTCTCAAGATATATTTATTAAATGAGTTCATTGACCTAGTCATTTGCTATTTCTAGTTTACTTTTTAGTTATCTCAAATATTATAAGCCTTGAAAAATGAAAATAAGCTGAAGCAGTAATGCCAAGTATAGATTTTTGAGTTATATTTCTCCATGATGTATCCTTCTTCTGCATATTTCCTTTCATTTTTACTGATGACTCACCTTCTTTGACTCTAACCTGATTTTCTAAATCTAAATAGTTAGACTTATCTGGTGATGGTGCTCAGCCTCTTGACACAAGGTAAAATATAAATGAACTGATGAAAGCTCTTTTACCACCAATCCAACCCCTTATGATTTGGTGGCCTCTTAGTCCTTGTTTATAATTATGCTTTTAGTCTGCATTTCGGTCCCTATTTTTGTCCCCATCTTCATCCATCCTCTCTACCTTTCTGTCAACATCAAACAAAGGAGCATACCTTGGTATCACTGGAAACTTATCCAGTAGATCATTAAGCTTTCCTCTTCCCAACAGATTAGACTGTTCATGACACATAAATGATGGTGATGTTCAACATTTGTGGATTGAGATGAATTGAGTTTAGGAGGACATGCTCGAAATGGGAATTAGAGTCTATCCATTTAGACATAAGCCTAAAATCTACTTTTCCCTGATCCTGCTACATGAAAATTAGGAGTGGGGGACAAAAATCCTGTATGCAGGATAACAGAAATGATGTCCTGCATTATCGAAGCTAATTATGTTTGCTTCTTTTTTACTTTTTGGAATGTGGAAACAAGAAAATAGATACATTGGATACAGTATTTTGGAGAGTAGGTCATTATTTTCTACAGTCTTGTCACACATGTCTTTTTAAAAATGCCTATATTGTCTAAACTTCTAAAAACTTGCACTTCCACCCAGGCTACAATAATATTGAAGAAACTGCTCTGTGTGCTAAGTCATATATCTTTAACAAAAAGAAAATAAGCGATCTTTTGTGAAGCCTTTCTGGATGTCAAAAGTGCCCATTATTTTATTGGTTTTGACTCTATTAGCAGGTACACAAAGCAGAAGCAACATTCTAGACAAAATACAGCTAGTTTAGAAACTGTGTTATTCCATATTTCCACACTTCTTTTGTTAGCATCCTATGTTATATCTTATAGAACATTCATCCTCTGGCCCTTTATTCAACGAGTGATGAAGAACATCTCAGTCCCTGTGATAATAATGTAATTATCAGTTATGCAGTGCACTGTATTGCCAGAGTACTTTACAGCCATTATTGAGCTGATCTAACAACATCCTTGTGAGACAGAACTGCGTTGTTCCTCTTAATAATATTATAATGTTCAGCCATTAATGTTGATCTTTGACTCTGCTGTGAAGAAGGACTGGTTTAATAATTAAATTTAAAGGTTAGTATCTTTTACTTTAGGAAGCCCTGGTGGAACAGTGATTAAAGCACTGGGCTACTAACTGAAAGTTTGACAATTTGAACCCATTAGCTGCTCTGTGGGAGGAAAATGTGGCAGTATGCTTCCATAAAGATTTACAGTCTTGCAGACTCTATAGGGTAGGTTTACTCTGTCCTATACGATCAATACAATTTGCAATTGACTATATAGTAGTGTGTTCTATTTTGGTTTCATCTTTTCTTTAATAGCAGTGGATAATGCAATAAGTAATCTTTCTGTATTAACAGAAGAAATCCAAATATCTATTAAAAAATAATAAATTTCTGAAATCAATAAATTCCACATTTGTGACCAAACAAATAGACCCTATTTCCCCTGCTTACAAGTCTTGTAATTCACAATTAAAAAACAAAATATCATAATTATTTCTTCAGTGCCTGTTATGTGCCAGGCACAATACCAGACAAATATTCTTGAATATAGATTACATTTGACTACTAATCAGAAAGCTGGCAGTTCAAACCTACCAGCCACTCCTTGGTAGGAAAGTTGGGCAATTTACTTCTGTAGTCATATCGCCTTGGAAAGCCAAGGCACTATGAGTCAGGTCCAACTCAACAGCAGTGAGTTTTTTTTTTTTTTTTTTTGGTTTGGTGTTACTTCACTATTAAAAGCAATTTGGCTTTTTGGTCCTGGTTCCAAAGCCCCTCCTTGTAGCTGACTTTTACACAGATTGGCTGGGGTATCTGACTGGTGACCAACCAACAAACCAAAAAAAGGAGTTCTGGTCATGTAGTGCCTAAGGCATTTAATTGCTAACGAGAAGGCTGGTGATTCAAACCCAGTGACTGATTAAAAACCCTAGAACATGGTGCACGTTCCTGACCAACAAAGAAACAGCTAGGAGAAAAGCAAGTCCTTTGGACACAAGGGCCAGGACTCTTTTAGACTGAGTAAACCTGCCATGGTGACAGAAGCAGAGACTACAACAATACTAGTTGAGAAAAACAAGCAGACCTAGACAATGGTAGCCAGCTGTAAGGGTATAACTCAGCTGAGAGGAGTCACTACTACAGGAACCCCCCAAATGATGCCAAGTGACTTAACTGAGTTTCCTGTTTGAAAGTTTCTTAATGAGTGAGGATGAATACTGGTTTTCCAGAAGAGTAAGCAAGTCCTTTTTGAGATTTAAGTGTGTCTTCTTTAAGTGATAGGACACCCTCCCCACCCCAAAGTGTTTCCGCTACTTCTTTGCACATCTTTGTTTCTGTTTATAACTTTTGTTTACATACTTCTCTGTTGTTAAAATCTTCATTGTTGTTTCCATGAGTTCTCTATGACCATTCCAATGAATCTAATAGAGAAAAAGTGACTTCAGGGGGGCACCTGGTGTCAGGTTGTCCTTTCAGTTGGTGTCTAAAAATGTTCTTGTTTACACAGATCTATGAGAAGCATAGTTCTGTCCTCATAAAATCCACATACCAGCAGGGAAAGTCAAATATAGAGACAAGTGGTTATAATACAATTCAAAATTTTCATACAAAACTTAAGTAAAAAATACCACAGGGACACAGATGTGCAATTAGTAGAGCACAGCATTTTGAGCATTTCAAACTGGAAACATTAATTATAGAATGTCAACATTGAGTACATTGTATTTTTTATTTATTTATTTTTTTATTAGGTTTTGGGTGAAGATTTACAGAGTAAATTCACTTTTCATACAGCAGTTCACATATACTTTGTCTCATGTCATTGACCAAAATT
>NW_006921712.1:5593732-5607356 GCF_000298275.1 Orycteropus afer afer
GTTCGCTGTCAGACCGCAGCTCCGTAGGTCTCCTTTTTTTTGGTATTTTCACGCAAATTCTTCTGCTAGTTGGGGTTTAGTCCAATTCTGCATTCTTTCCTTCAAGGCTCAGGGGTCCAACATTATCTTCTGTGTCTGTGTTAATTGGTTTTCCTTTTCTTTGTTGAGGAGGGTCTGTGCAATCCTTCTGCCTAGTTTGCCATCTTGCCCCGCCTCCGAGGACATTGTATTTTGAAGAAGGAGAAAGAATTGACAATTGTGAACCAGAGATACACAATGCAGTATAGATGCTGTACTCATTAAATTAGATAACTTTTTATTTTCCTCTCCCACTGTAACAATTGGCACTCTATAATACAATGAAGGAGCTCTGGTGATACAGTGGTTAAAGCATTCAGTTCCTAACCTAAAGTGGAGCAGTTCCAACCTATAATCTGCTCTGTGGGAGGACGATGAGGCAGTTTGCTTCTAGAAAGATTTATAGCCATGGAAACTCTACGGGCAGTTCCATTCTGTCCTACAGAGTTTCTGTGAGTCAGAATTGACTGGATGGAAATGGATTTTATAATAAAATAATCAATGCATTGCCTACGATTACCAGGTAGTCTTTGGCCTCATAAAAATAATTCTTTTTACTGGTTTAATGTGGTCTTCCAACTAGCAGCATCAACAGAGATACTGGTTGAAATGCAAATTCTCAGGTCCCACTCCAGACCTACTGAATCAGAACTCTAGCAATGTAGCCCTACAATCTGTGTTTAAACAAACCTTCCAGGTGACTCTGATGCATGTTCAAACTAAAGAACTATTGCTTTATTTGACAGATGAAGACACTTAGGCATAGGTAAATTTACTTAACTCACTCAAGAGTACTTGTTGCTTTTGAAAAATAATTAGTGCATAGGAAAATACTTATGATACAGTTATGTAAAAGAAAAAGAAGACACAAAATTGAATATACCTCATGAATTAAGCTATGTAAAAAAAAAATCACAGAGAAAAAAAGACGAAAATAATCTATCAGAATGTTAAAAGAAATTGCCTCTTGTTGATGGAGATAGGGTTAAAGGGGAATGGGTCCATTTATTATTGCTGTTTTATATTTTTCTGTATGTTATAAAAATCTCACAATTAACATGTAAAAAATAAATTAATAACTGTGTATGTTTGTGTATCTGAGAGTGTGTGTCTACAAGTGCATGTTGTTGTTGTTCTTATGTGCCGTCAAGTTGGAACCTACTCATAGTGACCCCTCCTCGGGTTTCTGAGGCAGTATCACTACAGAAGAAGATTGCCCCATCTTCCTTCCGAGGAGTGGCTGGTGGGTTTTAACCACCAGCCTTCTGGTTAGCAGTCAAGTGCCTTAGGCACTACGTTATCAGAGCTCCTTTACAAGTGCTAGAGTGCAAGTAATAAGCTGAAAGTAGGATTGAAAAAAAGGCTATTTTTCTATCTACTGTATATAATGGGGGAAGTGCAGAAAAAATGTTAAAGGTACACAGGATCATTTTGATCTTTACAAGTAATAGTTTCTTTCAGCTGGAAATTCTGATTGTTGAATTAGGAAAATATTTCACAGAGACATAGAATGTAAAATCTAAAATAAACTTTAACTTCATCTATTAAAGTCTGCTATTATGCAAAGGAATGCCTCAAGTGAAAAAGAAGAAGGATAACTTATTCAAAATCACACAAGAAGTTAATGACAGCAATAGAAATGGAATCTATATTTCATGCCTTCTAGTATTTTCCTCTATTATAACTGGAACTTAACCAATTGAATTTTGCGTGTACAGTATGGCTTTGAGGAGAAAGCTGAGACTTCAGAATTAGGCAAGCATGGTTTGGTTTATGATGCTCTGGCTTATGTAACTATAAAGCTAAGTGATTAACTACTGGCTTATAAATGCTAGCTCTAGTGGTTGAATACTAGTTTATATTCCAAAACAGAGCATGATGCTATAGCTGCAGAGAGCCTAAGCAAGACATGCTAAAATAATATGAAACTGCTTTTGCACTTTCGTGATCCACTGTTAGAGAAAAGAGAAGAGTTTGGAGACTAAAACTAATCATTATTTGGAAAACTTGTCAGCTTTCAATGTAGAGGGGAGTGTGTTGAAGTCTCACCTGTAAGCGGGTGAACAGGATTTCATGAGTATCTCAGAGACTTTCTTCTTTCTCACATCTTGGAATTGCTTCCAAATACGGTTGACCATGGCTAACCAATTCCTGAGGGCAGAGTGTGGAGAGATAGCTAGAGAGGGAGGAAAGTAAGTGAGGGAGGCACACATCCACTTATTAGTAACAGTGATACAAGGATGTCTGCTAATTTCTTAAAGTTCAGATGTGACATCTTGAAAATTCTCTTCTGTTCAGAGCTTCCTGCCAGGAAATCTGACCATTTGGTGTGTACTGATAAGACCAAACTGAAAAGGCATCACCCTTAGCAGATAATTTCATTTTATAGTTCTTATCAAGGTCTGATATTAGTAGTATTTCTATGTAGCTATTCATTAAAGTGCTCCATATGAAAAGACTTTAAAATCAATTGCAACTCCAGTATTTAAACAATACTTTTCTTTCTGCTTAATGCCTTTTTCCTTAATGCATGTTTTTCCAGAAATTAAGAGTGCTAAGGCAAAGATATCATAAAAAGGTGCAAGGCTGGCCTTATCTGTTGAAGTTTTCTATTGAGTAGATGTTTAGAATATTGATATTAATGTGAACTTCACATTGTACTACCTGAGAGTGACCTAAATAGATAAGAAGTCTTCTCAAAGACTACTTCTAAACCTACTAAACCAAATTTTAATCCAACTTTTAGGGGAATAATGAGTTTATGCAGTGAAATTAATAGAATCTTGAAAATAAGTTCATCTGATAAAAAAAAAAAAAAAACAGAAAAACAGCTCCTTGAATATTAGTTAGGTGACTTTAGCAATTTATCAAAGAGTTACCACACAACTCAATTTTTTCTTCTCACAAGTTTGTAAGGATATAATAAAGAAAATATGTCAGAGTAAATATATGTAAACTACCCAACACAATGCTCGTCAATACATTTATAGCAATAAAGAATTAAAATGAAAATTTAACTTTGTACTTGTCACCATTTTATTTTGTATATAAATATGAGACAAGATGAAATATAGGATAACATATTCAGCTTCAGGTATTTTCTCTCTTCAAGGAGATAAAATATATATAAATTGTAAATAATAGTTTAACTAACCAAAAATATAAGAAGGAAGTATGAGATCAAGAACCTGAAAATTAATTTATACTTTCATTTTGGTGTGTTAGCATCTTTGAGGACAACTCTCACTGTAGAAAAATTAAATCTTGAATATGAAACACTTTGAGAAATTGTTGATTTTAAAAGAAGTAGGAGAGGTTTCCAAGGATCTCACTCTTCAAGGGGGAAAAAAAGATGAAGAGGAAGAAGGAGAAGAAGAAGTAGGAGGAGGAAGAGGAGGAGGAAGAGGAAGAGGGAGATGGAGGAGGAGGAGGAAAAAGGACTAGGAGTTCTGAGTAGCATGCAAGAGAAGTTAAGTTTTCCTAATGGCACATAATTGAAGCAGCAATTACCATCAGAATTCTAAACTTTGTAACATTTGCAGAAAAAGTAAGAAACAATAATTCCAGGAGATACACACTAAAGGAATCACTAAAGAATTTACTTCCAGAAATGTTGGATAACATTCAAGAAAAAAATGGTCAGAAAGTAAAATTGTCATTTCTGCAATCCAGTCAGCATTGTAAGATATCATACTAATGACTAATTTGTGCATTTATTTTTTAAAAATAATGAAATAATACACTAGACAATAAAGTATGTAAGTTTAGAGATAACATAGCTAAGTTAAAGTGCTCTAAGATTCTTTCATTGTTAGTGAGAGGGAAATTAAATGTTTTATATTTTATACTTGAATTTTATCTTGGAAAATTTCAAGGCTATTGGTTGTGGTATGGAAATAGAGGACATGTTAGAAATAGAGTAGAAAGGGTAGAAATTCTACTAGCTAAAAAAATGTCAAGTTAGTTGTATTAATTTTATATAAAATAGACTTTCAAGGCAAAAGCATTATTTGTGATAAATATAGAATAATGACATGAAGGAAAATATTTAACTAACCAGGAATTCATAACTATATATTTAATAAAGTATTGAAAAATATATTAACCAAAACTTGGCAGAAATGTAGGAAGAAATTGCCAATTCTTTATGATAGTAGCAGAGTTGAGCACATTTTTTAATATTGATACTGATAGATCAAGCAGACAGAAAAAAAATTAAGATAAATATTGAACAGTAACTTTTAACTGTTTTGCTGTAATAGACATATAGACTATGTAGTATAATATATTTTCCATTCCTAAAAACACAATAGTAGCTCTGGTAGCATGGTGCCTAAAGCACTTGACTGCTAACCAGAAGGCTGACAGTTCAAACCCACCAGCAACTCTTCGGAAGGAAGGTTGGGCAATCTACTTCCATAGTGATACCGCCTCAGAAATCCAAGGAGGGTTGCTATGAGTCAGGGCCAACTTGATGGCACATAACAACAACAAAAATAAGCACACAATGAAACTATCTTATTCCAACACATCCCCATGACTGATGTTAAACTGACTGTGCTTACTATACCATAGTTAAGTTGGGAATAAATAAAGATTCAAAGCTTAGGAGAGGATATAAAGTAGAATTTATGTGGAACTTCTGGATATTAAAGCCTCATATTAAAGTCTTGTTTAGAGGTAGCACTGAGTTTTTGTTTATGGGGATGGAAAATTTGGCCATGGGAATTGGTGATGTTACATAACATGATTGATGTACTTGCTTTAATTGACTGTACACATGAAAAATTCTGAGTTGGCAAATGCTGTGTTCTCTATATTTTTTAAACAACAAAGAACTAAACAAAAGAAAATAAAGCAAGCAAACAAACAAAAGAAAACACCCCCATTAGGAAATTAAAAAAAAAACTGAAAATTAATGAGCCAAATAAATGTCTGATATAAGATGTAAAAAAGACTAAATCTAACAAAAATTGAAAGACTACAGCAAAAATGCAAAAAAAAAAAAAATTAAAAAATTATACATATAATAAAGGTAAAGAAGAATATTAACAAAAATCCAATTTGGTTGTTTTTCTGAAAATAAAGCTTCTGGTAAGATTGATCAAGATGAAAAAGAAAAAGGCAAATAGACAATATTAGGAACTAAAACATGGATATAGTAACTTATGCAGTAGATAATAAAAACTAGGAAAATATGATGAATAATTTTTTGCCCATGTATCTAATCTTAGGATAAAATGAAAAAAAAAAAAAAAAAAAACATATGCAAAAAGAAATATTACATCTTATTCCAAATGATTTAGGAAGGTAGAGGTCTGAATAATCTTATTAAAGAAAATGAGTTAGTAGATTAAAATATCCCCATAGGAATTTTCCAGCCATAGATAATTTTACAAGTGAATGCTACCACACTCAGATAATTTTATGGATGAGTTCTACCAACTTTCAAAGACAATTTCAATTTTATACAAGCAAGAAAAACAAAACAAAACAAAAACCCAGAAAGAGAAAATGTTTTACTCATCTAATTTTATGACAAGAGTATAATCTTGATACCAAAATCAAAAGGATAGTAACTAAAGGCCACTCCCAATGACACATATAATCCCTAAAGTCATAAACAAAATCTCAGAAAAATGAAATCAATAGGATATTAAATATGCAAATAAATAGAGTATTTAAAACTGCAAATTTCCATGTTTGTTTTCTTCAGTAATACAAGGATGGATAAACAATAGAAAAACTTTTAAACCATTGTTCAGATCATGAATAGATTAAAGAGAAAAGTTTTATTATTCTGTTAATCTCAATAGATTCTGAACACTTATTCATTAATAATAATAATTTAAAAATCTTCTAATAAAGTAAAAATACAAGGTGCTTTTCTTATCCTGATGAAAGATGACTACAGAAGCTCACAGGAAAAAAAAAAAAAAAAGAAGAAAAGAAAATACAGATATATTTGTTTAAACAAGGAAAACAAGGATGTCTGTCTTCACAGTTCCTATTTAACATTTTATTTGAAGTTTTAGCAAATGATTCTGAAAAGCAGCAGCAATCAGAAGATACTACTAACATATTGGTATTAGCAATAATATTACAAAGTACTTAAACTGGTAGCAGAGTGCCTTAGGCACTTCATTGCTAACTAGAAGGCTAGCGGTTCAAACCCACCAGCCACTCCTCAGAAGGAAAGTTGGGCAATCTACTTCTGTAGTGGTACTGTCTCAAAAACCCAAGTAGGGGTCGCTGTGAATTTGATCCAACTCGACAGCACATAACAACAACAACAACAACAACAAATATAGCAGTGTATGGACAATGCTATATGTAAAAATGCCAAATATTTAGAAAAATTAAAGAATATCTTAATAAATAAAAAACATAAGCTTTTGATATTCCCCAAGTAATCTATAGATTAATTACAATTCCAACATCCAGACAGAGTTTTTGTAAAGTAAGATGACTCTAGAGTTTACAAAGAATAAAAAGTCAAAATCCTAAACATATTACTGATAGGAAGAAACACTCTTACAAGATCTTTCATAAAGCTAAAATAGTTGAAACAGTCAGCATAGCAATAGGTAGTAGAGTCTAATAATATTGCAAGCATACATAAACCAAAAATGAAAACAAACTGACTGCTACAGAGTGGATCCTGACTCATAGCGACCTCTACTTGGATTTCTGAGGCAGTATCTCTATGGAAGTAGATTGCCTGATCTTCCTTCTGAGGAGTGGCTGGTGGGTGTGAACCACCAGCCTTCTGGGTGGCAGTTAAATGCCTTAGGCACTATTACAGAAGTGGCCCAGCAGATCATGGAGGAAGAAAGGTCTAGCAAATAAAAGTTGCCAAGATAATGGACTGTCCAAAGGAAAACAAAATATATTGTATCCCTCTTATATCAGATACTAAAAAGCAAAGATGTCACTTTGAAGACTAAGGTGCCCCTAACCCAAGCCATGATATTTTCAATTAGCTCATATGTATGTGAAAGCTGGACAATGAATAAGGAAGACTGAAGAAGAATTGATGCCTTTGAATTATGGTGTTGGTGAAGAAAACTCAAAATGCCATGGTCTGCCAGAAGAATGAACCAATCTGTAATGGAAGAAGTGCAGCCGGAGTGATCCTTGGAAAGAGAATAGCAACACTTCATCTGACCTACTTTGGCCATATTGTCAGAAGGGACCATTCCCTGGAGAAGGATATCATGCTTGGTAAAAGGCTAATGAAAAAGAGGAAGAATCTTAACATGACAGATTGACAACAATGGCTGCAATAATGGGCTCAAGTACAGCAAGGACTGTGTGGATGGCACATGACCAGATGGCAGTGTTTCTTTCTGTTGTACGTAGGATCACTATGAGTCTGGAGCTGACTCAATGGCATCTAACAATAATAAAAACAACAACAACAACAAAATTAATGTCATGTATGTTAAATACCTGATACTTTAAAAGACATTGGAGAAAATAATAATAATAATAAAAATAAAACAATTGTTTCTCATTTTAGGTTAAAAAGGGATTCTACAACTTTGACAAATAATTGCTAATGATAAAGAAAGAAAGGTTTATATTTGCAGCACATATAACCAACAAATGACTGTATTTTAGAAAATAATTACATATAAATAAGGAAAAGTCAAGCAACCAAATTAAAAGTTGGAAAATATAAGACTCACAAAACAGGATATGTATGTTGCCTGTCTATATATGAAAAGTGATCAGCGTTATCACAAATGAAGAGAATATAACCTAGTATCATATTGAAATACTATTTTTTGTAGAGTATATTGGCAAAAAATAAAATTTTTGATGATGTATCCATTTGCACAAACTCAGTCATATAATATGCACTACTAATGGAGGTAACTGTTACAACTGTCCTGGAAATAATCTGACATTATGTGGTAATGTTGTTTTTGAAATAGCAAAAATTTAGGAACAACTCAAATGTCTATCAACAAAAGAAGGGGTGAATAAATCATGAAACATTTATAATATACATCAATGAAAATTATACACAGTCAAATGCCAAAAAAATGAATGAATCAAAGAAAAATAACAATGAATAAGAAAGCAAGTCCAAGAAAAGTGTATACATAATTATCCTATCCTTATAAAGTTCAAACCCCATTTCAAACTAAACAATTTAAATATATGTGAACACATGATGAAACTGAATTTTCAAAAGTAATGTAAGGGTAAATATAAATCCTGGATAGTGGCTATAATAGTTTTTTTAAATAATTCTATTTTTGTTGACAAAAAGTGATAAATTTTCTGTCATTATATCGCTTTCCATTGAATTTATTCCCAACTAAGTTTTTCTAGATGAATTCTGATATATCAAAATATAGATGGCTTGAGAAAAGAAATATTCCCTTTTGTACAATCAGGAAAAATAGCACTGAGCCATTTAAAAAAAAAAAAAAATCTATCTCCATTGAAATAAGGCATTTAAATGTATATATTCTGCTGGCATAGTGCCTAAGGCATTTGACTGCTAACTAGAAGGCTGGTGGTTCAAACCCACTAGCCACTCCTTGGAAGGAAGTTTGGGCAATCTACTCCCTTGGTGATACCTCCTCGGAAACCCAAGGAAGGGTCACTATGAGTCAGAGTGAGTTTGGTTTTTGGTTTTGGTATTCATGAATGCAGATTATTGAACAATCTAAAAATTTACTAAGCATGCCATATGCTTATAATCTTCTTCCAGTGGTTCCCAAATGGGAAGCTGATGGAGGAGGACAGTGAAGATTATGAAGGCCTTCGCTTTGCATAGATTTGTAGCAAAATGTTATTGAAAAGTGTAAAATTTCAAGAAAATGATAATAACTCCTTTGCCTTGTACCATAATCTTACACTGCTTTTATTCCCTTAATATGTTCACTGCAAACATATGAAATATTTACATATTTACAAAGAATACAATGGCTTTTGCAAACTGAAGCAGATGTCTGGTGGCCTATCTGTGGAAGGGATTCCTGTTAGCTCTTCCTTATGAGAGTTGCTTAAGAGAAGCACAGTCTGTCTTTTAAGGTCTATTTGATGCTAAACCCCAAAGCCTGAGTTGGGTTCTCATTATAAAGTGATAAAGGGTCGAAAGAAATTCTAAACTTAGTTAAGACTTTCCTAATATTTTGCACTTTGAATAAAGAAATATGGCTTTCCTAGTGTGTAAGTGCTGTCTGCTTGATTTCCATCCCAATGATGGCCCATGCTTATTAAGCGTTTATAATGTGGTCCTGGGCACTGTTGTAAGTGTTTATATTGGGAAAATACTATGCCCCAGTGCCATCCATCCAGGATGCCTAATCAGGGGCATTGGGCCTGGACTATTCCCTGGGAATGAAGGTTGGGAACTCAGTTACCCTCTTTTCCCCAGTTTTCTCTCCTTGTCAGGGAGCCTCTTTCTTTGTTCTGCATGCATAGTGACTTTCTATGTTCTGTTCATGCATGGACACCATATGGCATTCTGGAAAAGTCCATTTCTGTAGCTATCACAGTGTGGAGGGAATGCAGTTCCTTACCTGCTGCTGGAGAGGAATGTATGCAGAATACTAAGTCCTACATCAGCTGTGGGGAGCCACTCACTGGCCATTGGGACCACTAGTAAAACCTTGATCTGTCTCTTCTCTATGTGAGTGAAAGGTTGTCTATATGATTCATGCTTTTCTAAGGCGTTTGATTGCTAACCAGCAGGTTGGCAGTTCAAACCTACCAGCCACTCTTTGGAAGGAAGATTGGGCAATCTGCTAGAAGTAGAGATACAGCCTTGGAAACCCAAGGAAGGGTCATTATGAGTTGAATTGACTCGATGGCATTGAGGGTTTTTTTTTTTTTTTTTCATACCTGGAAGTGCAGTGCCTGAGGCATTTGATTATTAACCAGAAGGTTGGCAGTTCAAACCTGCTAGCCACCCCTCAGAAAGAAGATGGGACAATCTACTTCCATAAAGATTTATCATCTCAGAAACCCAGCAGCCTCTATGAGTCAGAATGGACTTGATAGCAATGTATATTTACTTAATTCTCACAAGAACCCTAGAAAGAGATATTTTTATCTTTATTTTACAGATAAGGGAACTGAAGTCTGGAGAACTTAAGGAACTTGCTATGTGGTCATGTAGCTAGTCAACTTGGTCAGGATTCCAACCCAGAGGGTCTTTTTCCAGAATTTATGCTCATAACCCTACACAATTCTGCCTTTGTCTTGTCAACTTTGGTATAGCTAAGATAGTTGTGACCGATTACCATATCCAGTTCTTCTTTATTTCCAGATAAAATTATAATTCCTACTCCTTTGAATCTAGAAATGTCCTTGTGGCTCATTATAGCCAATGAAATATGAGTGGAAATGAGGAAATGATGCATACCACTTCTGGGCTAAAGTATTTGATTGATGTCCCTTGGCTCTTGTTCTGTTACTTCCCTTAACCAGGCAATTGTGGAAGAAAGGGATATATTGAAGATGACAAGCAACTCCTTTGCAACATATAACAATGTAGCCTTAAAGAACTTTAATTTTAAACAAGAACAGCCCATCACACAGTTCTATATATTTCTTGTTTTTCACTTATGGGAAAAAATATAAAGATAGTGATTTATTGAAAATCACATGATCAAAAAGAATTATTTTTTAATTTAAATGTTTAATATGAAATTATACATTCACAAATTTTAGTAGAAAATGGTTTTATTATAAAATAATATAAATATCACAAAATGGCTATTTTTCTGTTTTGCCATCTTTTAGGTATTTTCAATATCTTTGTTAAAATGATTTATTGATCTTTTCAGAACAGAATTTTATTAAGATGAAGGAAAAAAAATGTTTAGTACTATAAATGTTCTCTGGCTATTCCTTGCTTTCCAATTTGAAGCCTTTTCTTATTTTCAAATTGAAAAATTAAACAATTTTCAAAAATAAGATTTTTTGAGGAGGAAGCAATTACCTGTAAATTAGTGAAAAGCAGATCTTTATAGGGTACTGAATAAACACTCCAGACAATTTCCCCAAAATAACATAAGTACATGAACTGTTAATGTGAGTTTGAAATCTCAGATGATGAATGACAATTTATTTTAATAGAATGAACTAGAAATATCAACTCTATAGCATTCTCTTCAAACATAAAGAAAAATTGATGCTTTTTCCCATTTAGACTGATAGCTATAATCTTTTTTCAACCATGAAACAACAAATCTATAAAATATAATTGAGAAAGCAATCTATTAAAATGTGCAAATGAAGATACATAATTTTTTTTAGATCAAATATATAATTTCAGAAGAATGAAATCCTATTTATTCCTAACTGTGGTTAAATAAGGAGTTTTTTTTTTTTTTTTTTTTAATGTATTTCACTGATAAGAAATATAAAACCAAATTGAAATCTAATTCCTTTACACTGGACAAGGAACTATAAAATAAGCTGCTTCATAATAAGGAAATAATTCATTCCTGTGTGCAGATGTCAATCAACATTTTGGTGTCAAATTCCAAAGAGACTTAAAACCTCATTATTTATCCTTTCCTTCTTGCTCAAGGGTCTTTGAAATTGTTAGAATATTTCTCTATGTGTTCTTGGGAGTTTGGCAAGAAAAGAAAGAAACTATTTTCTATGCTCAGGGATTCTGAGATATGAACAAATTATATGACTTGACCATGCAGAAAGTTAGTTTCAAAACCTCAGCTAGAAGCTGGGTTGTCTGCAGAGATTTAAAAGGCAGAAATACTCCTCTGAAACCAGATCCTGTCCCCTTCTTTTGTTATCTAACTATGTGATTCCTCCTTTTGTTCTCCTTTCTATATGTTTTCAGGTGAAATGATAATTCAATAAGTGTATCTATGGTAGTAGACGTGCATAGTCTAAAGCAAATAGAGAGTTTTGCTCCCAGTATGGTGCTTAAAAAGGCAAAAAAAAAAAAAAAAAAATCTGTTTAAAGTAGACACATGAATGAAGTTAAAATAAGGAGCTTAGCTTACAACAAGTGCTATATTTGAAGACATTAGAGGCTTCATTTGACTTAAGGTATGTGTGGTCAAGACAAATAAAATCCTGCATCTTCAAAAGGAAGAAGAACTCAAGAGCAGACACAAAACTCTTTGTAGAAGATAAACTGCGTTACATAATTCTTATTTTGCCCCTTTCTCTCGTATTCCTTCAGTGAATCTGAAGAACTGAATGCTAGGTTTGATAATGCTTTCTTATTTGGCAAACTCTATTCATTTGTTCTCAAAGCCCTTAAAAGTTGATGTCAATTCAGGGTCATTATTCCTTCAGACTCCTATACGCTGTTCAGTTTTCTTGTTGACAGCAGTATTTTACACAGTGTGCTGAAAAATGTAGATCTGATCTTAACAGCCTAAGAGAACAATGTTGCTGTGTCATTTGCTGTTTGGAGGATGAGGCTATTGCTAATCAACCTAAATATTCTTAGTTTTTGTGTATTAATTTTGTTTTTGTAAAATAATATAGCAACACTGGTGAAACCCCTCAGGCTATGGCCCCAGTCACCCTTCAGGCCTGGAATTGAACTCAATCCAGTAGCTTAAATTCCAGCCAAACAATAAAAATTTAAGAGGTAAATAATTACACCAGGTAGGTATACTCCATAGAACACTCAACCATGGGAGATCAGAAAGGCTGTATTTGCACAGGGTGATAGCTCAGAGGGCAGGAAACCATAGATGAAAGAAGGACACAGCGAAAAGGTGACCACAGGGAGGATATGGAAAGACATTCTATTACACTGTGAGCATTGCAATCATTGTCACAAAATGTGTATGAACTGTTAAATGGAAAAGAAATTTGCTCTGTAAACTTTCACACAAATAACAATTAAAAAAGAAAAAATATAGCAACAACAATTTGTCCATTGGATCATTTCCTCAGAAGATACTCTGAGGTACAATAAAATTGTAAATTCTTATTTTCCATTAATAAAAGATACTTATCTCAGCTTGATCATATAATTTTTCTCTTGCATTCTATTAGGGCTTAAATTTTAAGAATTTTGATCTATCATCCTCCAGAAGGTTGTTATAAATTTTGATGCTCAGGATATTGCAATCAACATATAACTGCAGTCTGAAAATCACTCTGACATCTACAAACCCACAGACTTTTTTTTTTTTAACCCAACATATGTAATAAACTGATGCCACCAAGTTGGTTCTGAGTCATTCATATCCATTGCCATTGAGTCAATTATAACCCATAGTGTATGTTGTTGTTGTTGTTAAGTGTCGTCGAGTCATTTCCGAATCATAGCGACCCCATGCACAGCAGAACAAAACACTGCCCGATCCTACGCCAGCCCCACAGTTCCTGCTATACTTGAGCCCATCATCACAGCCACCGTATTAATCCATCTCCTTGAAGGCCTCCCTCTCTTTCGTCGACCCTCCACCCTACCAAGCATGACATCCTTCTCCAGGGAATGGTCCTTTCTTACAACATGACCAAAATAGGTGAGATGAAGTCTGGCCGTTCATGCTTCCAAGGAGCATTCTGGCTGCACTTCCTCCAG
>NW_006921712.1:5609281-5630471 GCF_000298275.1 Orycteropus afer afer
CCATACGAGTTCCAGCATTATTTCTGTCACCAAGGCCAAATTTTCCAACTACCGATGATTCTTCTTTGTTTCCAACTTTTGCATTCCAATCACCATATAGTGTATAGGACAGAGTATAATGGCCCCAGAGAGTTTCCAAGGCTGTAAATCTTTATAGAAGCAGACTGCCTCATCTTTCTCCTGTGAAGTGCTTAGAGGGTTTGACACCCAATATTTTGGTTAGCAACTGAATGCTTTAATACCTGCACCACCAGAGCTCCTTGGAGAAACTATAAGAGCAGACAAAATAATTTAGCATGCTTTCAAACGATTAAAAATGGATTGATGGAGGATTATTATCAGAGTTATTTGAACCAAGACTCCTAATTAACATGTCAGCAGAGAGGGCTACCCAGTAATCACCTAATCCTGCAGAATTGGTTGAATGTTGGTTGAAAATAAGTGAGAGTCCAAGTACTCTTCTCATTCCAAACATTTAGGCAACACTCCTCCTCATGTCTCACTTCCTTCATACCAGAAGATGGTATGATTTCATACCATCAGGAGATGGCAGATTTATTTGTGCTCTGAATAAATTAAAAGAGAAAAGGTCATGATGTCAGGCATAGTGGAAGAAAATATCACGTAAAGCTGACTCCCTAAAACAATGTTGTTGTTGTTGATATGTGCCGTTGAGTCAGGACCAACTCATAGCAACCCTTCCTTGGGTTTCCAAGGTGGTATCACTATGGAAATAGATTGCCAAACCTTCCTTCTTAGGAGTGGCTAGTAGGTAGCCTTTGGCACTACACTACCAGAGCTTCTCCTAATAACAATAGGATTAGTTAAATATCTGAAAATACAATGAAACTCACTTTCTTGCAATCCTGTCATCAGAATAGCTATTGTGAGTTGTACATACCCAGGTAAGATATTAAATATTCTTATGTGGAGAAAATGGATACCTACAGAGGGAGACTGGGAAGGAAATGAGACAACACAGTGGGTTTGGAGTGGCAGAGGGAAACTGGGAAGTGAGTGGAGTGGTTTGGAACAACGAAGCAAGATGAAATTGTCAGTTTGTTGTACTGTGATGGTTGCTAAGACAGACTCTGAAGAAGGAAGAGGCCATGCACTTTTCAAAACTTGGCCAGTGAAAACCTTATGAATAGCAGTGAAACACTGACTGATATATTACTGAAAAATTTTGTGAATAGCTATGACAGTTGGAGCTGTGTGTCAATTTGGCTGAACCACAATTCAGTGTGGTTTAAGCAATTGTGATATGGGATGTTCAATGATGGGATCAGATTTACATGTTTTAAGCAGCCAATCCATTGAAAGGGAGTTTCCTTAGGGGTGTGGCCTGCTTCCAGTATATTTATGGACATCCTGGGAAAAGAGACACTCTTCACTGGATCAGGATTCTGTTGTGCTGCTTACAACTGTCCATGAGCAAACAATCCACCATTCGGCCTGGATCTTGGATTCATCATTTGTTGGAGTCAACAGCCAGTACACTGCCTGCCAACCTTGAGCTTCTCAGTCCCTGCAGCTACGTGAGTTGGGAAAAGCCTCCAGCTTGACATTTGATCCAAGAACATTAGACTTGCGAGCTTCAGTAAGTGTGTGAGCCATTTTCCTAGGATAAATTTCTCTCTCTCTCTCTATATATATATATAAGATTTACTGGTTTTGCTTCTCTAGAGAACCCAGTCTAACACATTTGGTACCAGGAGTGGTTCTACAGAGACAAAATCATAAGGATGGGCTTCCTAAATGGGTTCTCCAATTTGATTAATTTTAAAGGCACTGGTGACCCTGCCTCTGTTAGTAAAGAGGGCCCTGCTAATCTATGACATGAGGTGGCAACATTAATATGCAAAATAACACCACCAATAGATCAAGTATTTGTGAGAAGTGAGGCTCTGGGTGATAACATATTTGATACTTCTCTGCAATTTTGTCAACATGAGAAGTACAAGGAAGCTAGTTGGTTGGTCCTACTTACAGTAGACAAAGTGATTCTACTTACAGTAGACAAAGTGATGAAAGAGCGAGATGAGCTCAGGGCTGCTGAGTCACAGCTTAAGCACTGGATAAAAGACCTCAATGTTTCCAGTTGTGCTCTTAAAAAAAGCCTTTTTTATTCTAGTAACAGAGCTGATATTGCTGAAAACCAAACCTAGAGTCTTATTGTAAGGGTGGCTGCATTAAAACACCAATTAAATTTCCAACTCAGAAAGGTGTCTGACATCAATGTGAGGGCATTGATTGGGAAAAAATGGGATCCTACAACCTGCAATGGGGACATATGGGCAGATAGTCAGGAAAATCAGGTTATGGAGCCTGTAAATTCTGTTGAATCCCTCCTATCTGAAGGGATTACTGTAAAACCATTATCCCCTACACCTCACTTTGATGGGATTAACCCAACTGTTCCTGCTGGGTCTTTGCCTGAGGCAGAGGCCGGAAGACATTGCTGAATGTTCTCAGGAACTGCCCCAAGCACCCATTGTTACTGCTAGACTTATTACAAAAGTTAAGTCCAAGTGAGCCCCAAAAGGCGAAATACAAAGTGGGACTGAGGAGTGATACACTAAACCAAAAAAACCTACTTGATTTTGCTAACATGTACAGACAGAAACCTGGAGAATATGTATGGGAATGGCTACTGTGAATGTGGGATAATGATGCAAGGAATGTAACATTGGATCAGTCTGAGTTCATTGATTTAGGCCCACTAAGTATGGATTTTTCATTCAATGGTTCAGCTCGAGGGGTTAGGAAAGGATCTAATAGTTTATTTGGTTGGCTTACTGAAGCATGGATTATGAGGTGGCCTACCTTAAGTGAAGTTGAATACCAGACCTGCCTTGGTATAGTGTAGAAGAAGGTATTCAGAGGCTTAGGGAAATTGGTCTGTTAGAATGGATTGATCAGATTAGACTCGTAGAGCCAGAAATGGAAAGTCCAGAAGACACACTTTTCACCAGTATGGTGAGGAATAAATTTGTGAAGGGAGCTCCAGGATCCTTGAAAACTACTGTGATTGCTATTTTATATAAGCCAGATTTGACAGTGGGAACTGCCCTAATTGAACTAAGACACTTAACTACGATGTGGCTGATTGGACCCTGTGGTAGTAGGGGCAAAGGGGCAGCAGTTAATCGACAAAGGCAAGGTAGGCATGGTTACCATAATGGACAGCAAAGTCAGAACAGTAATCAGAATACTCTGACTCGTGTGGAATTATGGCATTGGCTACTTGCGCATGGTGTTCCTTGTAGTGAAATACATGGAAAACCTACTAAATATTTACTAGATCTGTATAGACAGAATTCTAAGTCACGTGAACAGCAGCCTAGATTGAAACACCAGAAAAAGGAGTCACTACCTCTCAATAAATTCCCAGACTTGAGTCAGTTTACAGACCCACAACCCCTTGATTGAAAGGGAGGTTGGGTCCCTTTGAGGAAGGACCCCACTACATTTCCCAAAATTCATAATGTCAGTCTTTCTTCCAGCCTTCCCCAAAGGGACCTGAGGCCTTTTACAAGAGTGACAGTTCATTGGGGAAAAGGAAATAATCAGACTTTTCAGGGATTACTGGGCTCTGAACTGACACTAATTATAGGAGACCCAAACTATCATTGTAGCCCACTAGTCAGAGTGGGGGCATATGGGGGTCATGTTATTGATGGGATCTTACTTTAGTTGCATCTCATAGTGGTCTGATGGGTCCCCAAACATATAATGTAGTGATTTCCCCAGTTCCAGAATGCATAATTAGAAGAGATATACTGAGCAATTGGCCCATTGGATCCCTGACATGTGAAGTAAGGACTATCATGGTAGGAAAAGACAAATGGAAGCCATTAGAACTGCCTCTACCTACAAAAATAGTAAACCAAAAGCAATACCTCATCCTGGATGGGTTGCAGAGATTACTGCCACCATCAAAGACTTGAAGGATGCAGAGGTGGTGTTCCCACCACTTCCGCATTTAATTCACCTCTTTGGCCTGTGCAAAAAACAGATGGATCTTGAAGAGTGACAGTAGATTATTGTAAACTTAATCAGGTGATGACTCCAATTGCAGCTGCTGTTCCTGTTGTGATTTCATTGCTTGAGCAAATTAGTATACCTCCTGGTACTTGGTATGCAGCTATTGATCTGGTCAATATCAAATTCGAAGGACCATCAGAAGAATTTTGCATTCAGCTGGCAAGGCCAATAGTATATTTTCACATTGCTTCCTCAGGGATATATCAACGCCCCAGCCCTATGTCATAATTTAGTCCATAAGGATCTTGATAGCCTTTCCCTTCCACAAGACATCACACTGGTCCATTATATTGATGACATTATGCTGATTAGACCTAGTAAGGAAGAATTATCAATGACTCTAGATGTATTGGTGAGACATATACGTGCTAGAGGTTGGGAAATTAACCCAACAATAATTCAAGCACCTTTCACATCAGTGACATTTCTAGGGTCCAATGCTGTGGGATATGTCAAGATACTCCTACTAAAGTGCAGGATAAGTTATTGTACCTGACTTCCCCCACAACTAAAAAGGAGGCACAACAGCGGGTGGGCATCTTTGGATTTTGGAGACAACAAATACCTCATTTGGGTGTGTTGCTGTGGCCTATTTATCAAGTGACTCAGAAAGCTACAGTTTTGAGTGGGCCCAGAACAACAGAAGGCTCTGCAATAGGTTCAGGCTGCTGTGTAGGCTGCTCTGCAACTTGCATCATATTATCTGGCTGATCCAATGGTGCTTGAAATACGTGTAGTAGATAGAAATTCAATTTGCAGTCTTTGGCAGGTCTCTATTGGTGAATCAAAATGCAGGCCCTTGGGATTTTGAAGCAAAGCCCTGCCATCCTTTGCAGATAAATACTCTCGTTTTGAGAAGCAGCTGTTACCTTGTTATTGGGCTTTAGTAGAGACTGAACCTTCCATGAAAGGGAACCTTCCATGGGCCAACAAGTCACCATGAGATTTGAGCTGACCATCATGACCTCGGTGTTGTCTGTCCTGCACAGCCACAGAGTTGGACATGCACAGCAGCACTCCATCATTAAATGGAAGTGATATATCAGAGATCAGGCTTGAGCAGGACCTGAAGGCACAAGTAAGTTGAATGAGAATGTGGCCAAATGCCTATGGTCTCCACTCCAGTTACATTACCTTTCCTCCTCATAGTTTGCACCTATGACCTCATGGGGAGTTCCTTATGATCAGTTGACTGAGGAAGAGAAAACTCATGCCTAGTTTACAGATGGTTCTGCATGATATGCAGGCACCACTCAAAAGCAAACAGAAGCAGCACTGCAGTCCCTTTCTGGAACTTCCTTGAAGGACAGTGGTGAAGGAAAATCCTCTCAATGGGCAGAACTTGAGCAGTGCATATGGCTGTTCACTTTCATGAAATAATAAATGTCCAGATGTGTGATTACATATGGATTCATGGGCTGTGGCTAATGGATTGGCTGGATGGTCTTGGACTTGGAAGGAGCATGATTGGATAATTGGTGGCAAGGATGTATGGGGAAGAGGTATGTGGATAGATCTCCTTGACTGGACCTAAAGAGTAAAGATATCTGTGTCTCATGTGAATGCCCACCAAGAGGTGAACTCGGCAGAGGAGGACTTTAACAATCAGGTGGATAGGATGACATGTTCAGTGGAAACCAGCCACTCTTTGTCTCTACCTTCTCCTGTCATTGCTAAATGGGCTTATGAACAAAGTGGCCATAGTGGTAGGGATGGAGGTTATGCATGGGGTTGGGGCAACAAGGACTCCCACTTACCAAGACTGATTTGGCTACTGCCACTGCTGAGTGCCCAATCTGCAAGCAGTGGAGACCAACACTGAGTCTGCAATATGGAACCATTCTTCGGGGTGATCAGCCTGCAATTTGGTGGCAGGTTGATTACATTGGACCACTTCCATGATGGAAAGGACAGTGTTTTTTTCTTACTGGAATTAATACTTGTTCTGGATATGGATTTGTGTTTCCTGCACACAATGCTTCTGTCAAAACTACCATCCATGGACTTGCAGAATGCCTTATCCACCATCATGGTATCCCAAACAGCATTGCTTCAGATCAAGGGACTAACTTCACAGCGAATGAAGTGTGGCAATGGGTCTATGCTCATGGAATTCACTGGCCTTACCATGTTCCCCATCATCTTGAAGCAGCTGGTTTGATAAAATGATGGAATAGCTTACTGAAAACACAATTGGTGGCAATATCTTGAAGGGTTGGGGCAATGTTCTCCAGGAGGCTATATATGCTCTAAACCAGCGTCCAATACATGGTTCTGTTTCTCCAGTAGCCAGGATTCACAGGTCCAGGAACCAAGAGGTGGAAACAGGAGTGGTACCACTCACTATTACCCCTAGTGAACCACCCAAAAAATTTTTGCTTCATGTCCCTACTACCCTATACTCTGCGGGTCTGGAGATCTTAGTCCCAAAGGGAGGAACACTCCCACCTGGAGACACAATATTGATTGCATAGAACTAGAAATTAAGAATGCCACGTGGCCATTTTGGCTTCCTGACACCTCTGGATCAACAGACAAAGAAGGGCATTATTGTACTATCTGGTGTGATAGATGCAGATTGCCAATCGGAAATTGGATTGACATTACATAACGGAGGTAAAGAAGAATATGTCTGGAATACAGGATATTATTTAGGATATCTCTTAGTACTACCATTCTCTGTGATTAAAGTCAATTGAAAATTACAGCAACCCAATTCTTATACGGTTACTAATGGCCCAAACTCTTCAGGAATGAAGGTTTGGGTCACCCCACCAGGCAAAGAAACAAGACCAGCTAAGGTGCTTGCTGAGGGCAAGGGAAATACAGAATGGGTGGTGGAAGAAGGTGGTTCTGAACATCAGCTACAACCATGTGACCAATTGCAGTAATGAGGACTGTGATTTTTATATTTCTTCATTGTATATGCACATCAAATATTTTTGTTTCCTTCTGTTATGAACTGTGAAATATAAATAAGCTTAATATGTTTTGCTTGTATGCATGTTAGCATATCATGTTAGGTTCAAATATGGCTTTATAATAGTCCTTATTTAGAGATTATATATGGTTACGATGTATACAACTGCCAAGTTGACAAGGGGTGGACTATGATAGTTGGAGCTGTGTGTCAACTTGGCTGGACCACTATTCTGTATGGTTTAAGGAATTGTGATGTGAGTTGTTCCAATGATGGGATCAGATGTATATGTTTTGAGAAGCCAATCCATTGAAAGGGAGTTTCCCTAGGGTTGTGGCCTGCTTGCAGTATATTTATGGACATCGTGAGAGAAGAGACACTCTTCTGTGGAGCAGGATTCTGTTGTGCTCTCTACAGCAGTCCATGAGCAAACAATTCGCCATTCAGCCTGGAGATCCTGGATTTGTCATTT
Source organism: Orycteropus afer afer (assembly GCF_000298275.1). NCBI lineage: Eukaryota > Metazoa > Chordata > Mammalia > Tubulidentata > Orycteropodidae > Orycteropus > Orycteropus afer. The sequence continues at coordinate 5,616,721 of NW_006921712.1, forward strand.
GTTGGAGTCAACAGTCAATATACTGCCTGCCAACCTTGAGCTTCTCCATCCCTGAAGCTACATGAGTTGGGAAAACTCTGCTATATGTAGTGTTGACATTTGATCCAAGAACATGGGATTTGCCAGCTTCAATAAGTGTGTGAGCCATTTTCCTAGGTAAATTTCTCTTTCTCTGTCTCTCTACATATAAGTTTTACTGGTTTTCCTTCTCTAGAGAACCCAGTCTAACACAGTAGCCCTGGAATGTATTCCAGTCTGACATAGTGCTGGAAAATGAGTCCCTCATGTCAGAAGGCACTCAAACTATGACTGGGAAAGAGCTGCCTCCACAGATGAGAGCAAATCTTAATGATGTAGATAGAGTAAAGCTTTTGGGACCTCAATTAGCTGACGTGGCACAACTCAAAATGGGAAGAAACAGCCGGAAACATCCATTAATAATCGGAATATGGAATGCACAAAGTATGAATCTCAGAAAATATTAAGTTGTCAAAAATGAAATGGAATGCATAAAGATTAATATCCTAGACATTAGTGAGCTGAAATGGACTGGTTTGGCCATTTTGAATCAGACAATCATGATTTACTATACTGAGAATGAAAGGTTGAAGTGGAATAGTGTGGCATTCATCATCACAAAGAAGTTTCAAGATCTCTCCTGCAGTACAATGTTGTCAATGATAAACAAATATCCATATACCTACAAGGAAGACTGGGAGTTCTGGTAGCATAATGGCTAAGGCACTTGACTACTAACCAGAAGGTTAACCTAACCCACCAGCAACTCCTTGGAAGGAAGACGGAGCAATCTACTTCTGTAGTGATACTGCCTCAGAAACCCAAGGTGGGGTCGCTATGAGTCGGGTCTGACTTGACAACACATAACAACAACAACACAAGGAAGACCAGGTAATACTATTATTATGCAAATTTACACAAAATCACAAAAGACAAAGATGAAGAAATTAAAGATTTTTATTGACTTCTACGGTCTGAAATTGACCAAGCATGCAATCAAGAAGTGTTGATTATCACTGGTGATTGGAATTCAAAATTTGGAACAAAGAAGAATCACTGGTAGTAGGAAAATATGGTCTGGGTGATATAAATAATGCTAGAGGTCACATGATAGAATTTTGCTTGACCAATGACTTATTCATTGCAAATATCTCTTTTTAACAACACAAACAGAGGCTATCCATGTGGACTTCAGAAGATGAAGTACAAAGCAATTAGATTGCCTACATCTGTAGAAAGAGACTATGGAGAAGTTTATTATCTTCAGCCAAAGCCAGGCCAGGAGCTGATTGTGGAACAGACCATCAACTGCTTATATGTCAGCTCAATTTGAAGCTGCAAACAATTAAAAGAAGTCCATGAGAGTCAAAATATGACCTTAATTATATCCCTCCTGAATTTAGAGACCACCTAAAGAAGATTTGATGCATTGAACACCAATGACTGAAAACTAGAGGAATTGTAGTATAAAATCAAGAACATCATCCATGAAGGAAGAAAGCAAAAGGTCATCAAAAAGACTAGAAGGGGAGAAAAGACCAAAGTGAATGTCAGGCCTCTGAAATTTGTGCTTGAACAGAGAGTAGCTAAAGCAAATGAAATAAATGACAAGATAAAAGAGCTGAACAGAAGATTTCAAAGAGCAACTCAATGAGACAAAGTCAGTTATTATCATGAAATGTGTACATACCTGCAGTTAGAATACCAGAAGGGAAGAAGACACTCAGTATTTCTCAAGCTGAAAGAACTGAAGAGGAAATTTAAGCTTTAGTTGGAATGTTGAAAGATTCTGTGGGCAAAAATTGAATGATGCAGGAAACATCAAAACAAGATGGAAGGAATACACAGAATTACCATACCAAAAAGAATTGGTTGATACTCATCCATTTCAGAAGGTGGCATATGATTAAGAACCAATGATATTGAAGGAAGAAATCAAAACTACACTGAAGGAATTGCTGAAGAACGAGGCTCCAGGAATTGACAGAATACCCATTGAGATGTTTCAACAAACAGGATGCCCCATGGGAGGCACTTACTTGGTTATGCCAGGAGACCTGGAAGACAGCTACCTGAACAAATGACTGGAAGAGATCCATGTTTGTACCCATTCTAAAGAAAGGTGATCCCACAGAATAAAAGTGATCCCAAAGAACGTGGAAATTATCTAACAATATCATTAATATCACATGCAAATAAAATCCTGCTGAAGATAATTCAAAAATGATTGCAACAGTATATTGACAGAGAACTTCCAGAAATGAAAGCTGGATTCAGAAGAAGATATGGAATGAGGGATATCATTGCTGATGTCAGATGGATCTTGGCTCAAAGCAAAGAATACTAGAAATATGTTTACTTGTGTTTTATTGCCTATTCAGAAGCATTTGATTTTGTGGATCATAACAAATTATGGATAATATTGAAAAAAATGGGAATTCCTGAACACTTAATTGTACTCCTGTACACAGACCAGGAGACTGTTGTTGGAACAGAACAAGGGCGTACTGCATGGTTTAAACTCAGGAAGGGAGTGCATCAGGGATGTATCCTTTCACCGTATCTATTCAATCTGTATGCTGAGCAAATAATACAAGAAGGTAGACTATAGGAAGAAGAAGGTGGCATCAGTATTGGAGAAAGACTCATTAACAACCTGCAATATGCAGGTGACACAACTTTGCTTGCTGAAAATGATGATGACTTGAAGCACTCCCTGATGAAGATTGAAGATTAATAGTATGCATTATGGATTACATCTCAATATAAAGAAATAAAAAATAGTTAGAACTGGACCAATAAGCATCACCATAAATGGAGAAAGGATTGAAGGTGTCAAAGATTTCATATCAATTGGTTCTGCAATCAGTACCAATGGAAGCAGCAGTCAAGACATCAAAAGATACATTGCATTGGACACATCTGCTAGAAAAGACCCCTTACAAATTATGAACAGCAAAAATGTCTCCTTGCAGTCTAAGGTGTGCCTATCCCAAGCCACAGTATTTTCGATCACCTCATATGCATGTGAGAGCTGGACAATGAATAAGGAAGACTGAAGAAGTGTTGGTGCTTTTGAGTTGTGGTGTTGGCAAAGAATGCTGAAAGTACCATGAACTGCTAAAAGAACTACAAATGTGTCCTGGAGGAAGTGTAGCCAGAATGCTTCTTGGAAGCAAGAATGGCCAGACTTTATCTCACCTACTTTCATTATGTTGTCAGAAGGGACCATTCTCTGGGGAAGGATATCTTGCTTGGTAAAGTGGAAGGTTAACAAAAAAGAAGTCCATCAACAAAGTAGATCGACACAAAGGCTGCAACAATGAGCTCAGGTATAGGAAGGGTCATGAGGTTGTTACAGAACCAGGCAGTGTTTCGTTCTGCTATAGTGTCACTATGAGTTGGAGACTACTCAATGGCACCTAACAGCAATAACGACATAGAGAAAAGGCTTACACAATTTACCTGTAAAATGAGGTCCACCAGCCAAAAAGGTACACTTAGAAATAATGCTTTTAACCATATTGGTAGTGTCTCATTCTTAAGTGTAAACTGAGCACTAAGGGTAACCAGACATTGATGATATTCTTCAGCATGAAAGAGGGAGACTAAGCTAACAGAAAAACAAAAACTGGAACACTGAGAAAGCAGAAACAATGAAGACACTGAGAATTATAATTCATATCATCAGAGAATAAGAGATAACACATCCATGAAAAATGAAACAATGGCATAAAAATAAACCATTTGAAAACACAAAAGAACTTTAGAAAAATAAAAATATATGATATTGTAAATTGATTAGATGCTCTGGAAGATAATGTTGAGGATATCCTGTATAAGCTGAAAGAAAGGATGAAGAAAGGGAGAGATATATAAGAAGTTACATTAGACGTGTCCACACAGTAGGAAAGAAGTGAAATGAGATTATTTTTATTTTTTAATTTATTCATTGTGGAGAGGAATAAATGATCATGAAGGTAATCCAAGAGATTCTATGAGTAATTAAAGTAAAGATAGGCTAGCATATAACAATAGAAATTTTCTAGATATAGACAAAGAGTTGAAGAAGCTGGAGTTAGAGGGATAAGTTTAGGGATTAGGTTAATGCAAGGACTAGACCAAAGTAATGGGTTTGAATTTATTCCAAGTTTAAGGTGAAATAACTCAATAATTTTAAATTAAGGACATACAGCAATTTGTATTACGTTTATCATTTACTTAAAAAAAAAAAAAAAAATCAGCCTAGCTGCAGTAGTTAATATATTTGAGGAGAGTAGTGTTGAAATTGGGAGCTCTGGTAGCATAGTGCCTAAGGCACTTGACTGCTAACCAGAAGGTTGGCGGTTCAAACCCACCAGCCACTCCTCGGAAGGAAGGTTGGGCAATCCTACTTCCGTAGTGATACTGTCTTGGAAACCCAAGGAGGGGTCGCTATGAGTCGGGGCCAACTCGACGGCATATAACAACAACAACAGTGTTGAAATTGAGGAAAAAAAAGTTAAGAGAATTTTTCATGAATACAGGCAAGAGATGTTGGTGGCTTGTTTTAGAGAGAGCCAGCTAGATGGAGAGGATTAAGGGGTTTAAATTAATTTTGGGGGATAAAATGAGCAGTTTTTCATGAATTAGACATGAGTGAGAATGACAAGGGAGACTCAGGCTACTCACTTGTGTGAGCAAATAAAAAAAATAAAAAATAATAATTAAAAAGAACACTCATATTGGGTTGATTCTGACTCATAGCAACCACCATTTTTTTTTTTTTTTCCCAAAGCTGTAAATCTTTACAGAAGTAGACTGCCTTATCTTTCTTCCACAGAATGGCTGGTGGATTTGAACCACTGACCATTTGGTTAACAGCTAAATACTTTAATCACTACACCACCAGACCTCCTTTGTGTGAGGAAATAGGTGGAAGAAATGATGAAATAAAAGACATCAACAACAGAAGATATTAAATGAGGCTCTAGAAGACAAAGTAAAATAGTATAACCAAATAAGCAAAGATCTGGAATTAGAAAACCAAGAGTAAAGAAATCAACCAAGAAATGAAATGATGTATTGTATTTGGCAAATATGCTGTAAATGACCTCTTTAAAGTATTCAAAAGCAAAGATGTCACTTTGAGGACTAAGGTGCACCTGAGTAGAGCCGTGATATTTTCAATTGTCACATATGCATGCTAACACTGGTTATTGAATAAGGAAGATGGAAGAAGAATTTATTCCTTTGAATTATGGTGTTGGTGAAGAATATTGAATATACCATGGATTGCCAGAAGAAAGAACAAAGCCCTCTTGAAAGAAGTACAATCAGAATGTTCCTTAGAAGCTAGAATAGTAAGACTTCATCTCATGTACTTTGGACATGTTATTAGGAGGGAAAAGTCCCTGGAAAAGGACGTTATGCTTGGTAAATTAGAGGATCTGTGAAAAAGAAGTAGACAGGCAATAATATGGATTGACACAGTGGCTACAACAATGAGTTTAAATACAGTGATGATTGTGAGGCTTGTGCAGGAACTGATAGTGTTTCATTGTGTTGCATACAGGGTCACTATCAGTCAGAACAAACTCAGTGACAACTAAAAGCATAGCAACAATATATGAGACAATTAAAAATACCATGGTGATGACTGTAGTGTCAAGTATAATTAAATCATTTACAACATCAGTATTCCCACCATTCAACATGATGTTGTTTTAGTTCAGTTATGAAGACTTTTTTTTTTTTTAATTAAGGTGTAATCCATACTTGAAATCTATATTTTTTGATCATGAATATGTGCTTCAAGTCCTGCTCACTTTCAGCATTTGCTGAACCTTGTTTAAGGTTCTGTATTCTGCCTATTGCAGATTGTTAATGAATCCCCCTTCAATCCTGCTGATGTACTCTTCTTTGTATAATTCAGTTTATCAGATTATTTGCTTAGCACAGAGATTGAATACTTAATATGGTGAAAGGATATAGCCTAGATCTACACCTTTTCTGATTTTAAACTACACGGTGTCCCTGTGTTGTGTTTGAATGACTACCTCTTGGTCTATGTACAAGTTCTACATCTGTACACTTAACTATTCTGGAGTTTCCATTTTTTTGCAATGTGATCCACACAAACAAATACCTTTGCATAGACAATACAGTACAAGTAAACAAATTTCTGGTATTCTCTGCTTTCAGCCAAGATTGATTTGACATCACCCATGATATCTCTTGTCCCATGTCCTTTTCCAAATCCACCATGAATTTCTAGCAGCTCCCTAATGATGTACTGCTGAAATAGTTTTTGAATTATCTTCAGCAGAATTTTATTTGCACGTGATATTAATGATGTTGTTCTGTAATTTCCACATTTTTTGGATCACCTTTCTTTTGAATGGTCACAAATATGGGTCTCTTCTGGTTGGTTGAACAGGTAGCTCTCTTCCAAACTTTTTGGCTTAGAAAAGGGAGCACTTTCAGAGTTGTACCAATTTATTGAAAAACCTCAATTAATATCCTATCAATTCCTGGAGCTTTGTTTTTCATCAATGCCTTTAGTGCAACTTGGACTTATTTTTCCAACACCACTGGTTCTTGTTTATATACCTTCTGATATGGCTTAACTTCAATCAATTCTTTTTGGTACAATGACTGAATTCTTTCTAACTTCTTTTTATGCTTCCTGTATCATTCAATATTTTGTCCATAGAATCCTCAATTCAACTCAAAGTTTGAATTTTTTTCTTTAGTTCTTTTAGCCTGAAAAATGTTGGGCATGTTCTTTCCTTTTGCTTTTCTGACTGCAGGTCTTTGAACATTTCATTATAATACTTTACTTTGTCTTCTCAAACCATTTTTTGAAATATTCTTTTCAGTTCTTTGACTTCCTCATTTCTTCCTATAGCTTTAGCTACTTTATGTTCAAGAACAAGTTTTGGAACCTCTTTGGTACATATATGTGTGTGTGTGTGTGTGTGTTTTCCCCCTACCTTTTAATGACCTTTAGTTTTTTTATATATGATGTCCTTTATGCCATCAAAGAACTAGTCTGATCTTTGGGCATTAGTGCCAAATCTATTTGATACTAACGTGTCAAATCTATTGAGATAGTCTCTAACATCTGATGGGATATACTCAAGGTCATACTTTGGCTTTTATGGAGCTGTTATAATTTTCTTCAGCTTCAATTTGAACTTGAATCTGAACAATTGATGGTCTGATCTTCAGTCAGTCCCTTGCCTTCCTCTTACTGAGAATATTGAGCTTTACCATGTCTCTTTCCACAGGTGTAGTTAACTTGATTCCTGTATATTTCATCAGGAAAGATTCATGTGTTTAGTTATCATTTAAATTGTTGAAAAAATGTTTTGCAATGAATAAGTAATTGACTTCCAAGATTCCATCATGCCATCTCATATTTATACATAAAAGGTTACCATTCTTCTCTCAAGGTTAATGATGAAACATTGTATTATTTAATAAGTGCTAAATTAGTGTATAATGTTTTAAATTGTCTATAAGTTATGAGCGGACAAATGGAGTGTATGCCAGCAAATATTTATGAGCTACCTCTATGATCAGTCTTAAAATGTTTATATAAATGACTCATCTCATTATTCAAAGTCAAGGAAAGATTTAATCACTTACACGTTTACAGAATAAAATGAGAAAAATAAGTTGGAATTAAGTGTGAGAGAAATTAGATAAAGTTTGGAAAGAACTTTATTTACCAATAAGTATGGTGACATTATCTTATGACATCAATATAATAATTGAAGTAACACCTCTATGTATATTACATCTTTAAAAAAATTATTCACAATATTGTAAAATAGGGAGTAAATATTGTGCTTATTTTTCAGTTTACAAATACTGCTCAGAAAGGTTAAATTATACTCAGAAAGGTTAATAAAAAATTAAGATTAAATTCTCAACTTTATACTTCCAAAACTAGTGTGTCCCATGTTACATTCTGTTGTCTCTCTCTCTGAGCCTATAAAACACACACACACACACACACACATAATGCTCATGTAAATACACAGACAAAGTTATGCACACATCTTCTATAGAAAATACACAATGTTTTACTCTGAGAAATTTCATTAATAGTACTCAACAGACTTAGATTTCCCACTTTTTAACCTTGACCAGGAAATGAAGGTTGAGGGCAATTTGTATGAAAAAATAAAACCCACTGAGGTTGATGAGAAAACTTGAAAGGAAATACAATTATTCATGTAAATGCTATCCTTTAATTTCCTTATATTGATTTTCATTGCTGGAAATTGAATGTATCTTTAATGTAATTATTTTAACAGTAATTTATTAAATGTGCATAATGTGAATGGCAGTTTCTGACATCAGAAAGCCAATAGATAAAACACTTATCACACTACATTGCAATTGTTTGACTCAATAAATATCTTTTATTTAATGAAACCACAATACCTGTCTTAGAAGATTTAGTCTCAAGTGGGAGGAAAGAGAAAAATAACAAACTACTCTGCAGTGGAGGGTGCTCTATGATAAAGGACATCCCCAGAATCTCTATAAGATTATTGTTTAATGATTATTGTAATATATGTTGTTGTCATGTACCATCAAGTTGGCTCTCACTCATAGTGACCCTCTGTACAACAGAATGAAACAGTGCATAGTCCCACACTAACCTTACAATGCTTCCTATATTTGAGACCATTGTTGCAGCCACTTCATCAATCCATCTCATTGAGGCCTTCCCCTTTTTCGTTGGCCCTCTGCTTTCCTAAGTATGATATCCTTCTCTAGGGAATAGTCCCTTCTGACAACATGACTAAAGTAGGTGAGATGAAGTCTGGCCATTCTCGTTTCCAAGGAGCATTCTGCCTGCACTTCTTCCAGGATGGAATAGTTAGTTCTTCTGGCAGTCCACAGTACTTTCAGTATTCTTTGCCAACACCACATTTCAAAAGCAACAACTGGCTTGGGCTAGTTGCACCTTAATCTTCAAAGAGATATTTTGTTCTTCAGCACTTTAAAGAAGTCTTTTGCTATAGATTTGCCCAGGGCAATACACCATTTGATTTCTTGACTGCTGCTTCTAGTGGTGTTGATCATAGAACCAAGTAATATGAAAAACTCCTGGCCTGGAGTGGGATCCTCCAGTGGCAGGAGATGCCAAAACCCACCTCTGTGGATGCCAAAACCAAGCTTACACAGTCACTGCTTTGCCAGGTCTACATGCACCATGGAGAGAACCTGAAGACAGAGCAGTGACCACAGAAACTGATCATGTAGCTCATCCCCCAGTAGCTGCTGACCACCCTGGGCCCTTTGTTCTGCAACTTGAGGATGGTCCAGTTACATTTCACTAACAAGGACCTGGAGCCCCTCCAAGGCCTCTACCACATCATGGGCAATGGCTTTGTGGGCTGTGTGCACTTCCCTCACATGGCCTGCTTCAAGGTGTGTGTATTGATGCTCCTGTACTTGTCCAAGAAGATATTCATGGTCCTCATCCCCTATCACCAGTGCAGCTTTGCCAATTGCATATGGCAGGTCATCACTAACCACAAGCAGGTCCAGCAGCAGAAGCTAGAGCAGCAGCTAAGTTCATGAAGAGAGATGGCCCTGGGAAGAGGGACATTCAGTTGGGAGTAACTATGGAAAAATGAGAACAAAGACATTCCTGGCAGTCCAGAGAATCTTTGACCCTTTCCCATTTCATCCATTTACTCCAGGAAACAGACATTTTAGAGAAATGATTTTCTCTGTCTCCTTGGATATCAATACTCTATAAACCTTTCATTTTCCCATTGCAAAAATTTGTAATGTACAGTAATATAATGACTAACTTCACCAAAGAAGATATTCAGGCAGCCAACAAACACAAGAAATGTTTATGATCATTAGCCATGAGAGAGATGCAAACCAAAACAATTATGATATACCATCTTACCCCAGCACTAATAGCAAAGTTCAACAAGATAGAAAATAATAAATGCTGGTGAGCATGTAAGCCAGCCCTGGGAGCAGCAGAATGTGGGTGTTTGCATGTGTAGAGTGCCCCGCGGGCAGGATGGGTAAGCAAGAAGGGGGGCTGGGACCAGGAAATATCTGTCATTTTGTCATACTGTGATGGCTTGAGTGTTGCTGTGAAGCTGGAGGCTATGCCACCATTATTTCAAATGCCAACAGGGTTATCCATGGTGGATAGGTTTCAGTGGAGCTTTCAGACTAAGACAGATGTGAAAGAAGGAAGAGGCCATCCACTTCTCAAATAATTGGCCAGGGAGAACCTCATGAATATCAGTGAAACACTGTCTGATACATTAATTAAAAACTTTATGACTAGCCCTGAAAACACTGTGTGACATAGTGCCAAAAGATGAGCCCCTTAGGTCAGAAAGCCCTCAAAGTATGACTGGAAAAGAGATGTCTAGATGTCTCCTCAGAATAGAGCATAGCTTAATGATGTGGACAGAGTAAAGCTTTCAGTACCTCCATTTGCTGATGTGGCACATCTTAAGATGAGAAGAAACAGCTGCAAACATCTATTAATAATGGAAACATGGAATATACCAAATACGAATCTAGGAAAATTGGAAGTTGTAAAAAATGAAGTGCAACACATAAATATCAATATCCTAGGCATTAGTGAGATGGTATGGAGTGGTTTTGGCTATTTTGAATCAAATGATCAGATGATCTACTGTGCTTGGAATGACAAATTGAAGAAGAATATTGTGGCATTCATCATCAGAAAGAAAATATTAAGATCTATTCTGAAGTACAATGCTGTCAGTAATAGGATAATATACATATGCCTACAGGAAGATTAGTTAGTACTACTATTATTCAAATTTAAACGTCAACCTCCAAAGCAAAAGATGAGGAAACTGATGATTTTTACCAACTTCTGCAGTCTGAAATTGACTGAGCATGCAATCAAGATGTTTTAATCATCACTGGTGATTGGAGTGCTAAAGTTGGAAGCAAAGAAGAATCGCCAGTAGTTGGAAAATATGGCCTTGGTGATAGAAATAACACTGAAAATGGCATGATAGGATTTTGCATTACCAACAATTTATTCATTGTAAATACATTTTTTTTTTCAACAACAGAAACAGCAGCTACACACATGGACTTTGCCAGATGGAGTACACAGGAATCAGATACAGGAATCAGATTGACTACATCTGTGGCAAGAGGCAATAGAAAAGCTCAATATCTTCATCCAAAACAAGGCCAGGAGATGATTGTGGAAGAGACCATCAACTTCTCATATGCAAGTTCAACATGAAGTAGAAGACAATTAAAACAAATCCATGAGAGCCAAAATATGACCTTGAATAGAGCCCTCCTGAATTTAGAGACCATCTAAAGAATAGATTTAGTGCATTGAACACTAATGACTGAAAACTAGAGGAATTGTGGGATGACATCAAGCACATCATCCATGAAGGCAGAGAGTAAAAGGTCATTAAAAGGACAAAAGAGGAAGAAAAGACCACAATAGATGTCAGAAGAGACTCTGAAACTTGCCCTCATAGCTAAAGCAAATGGCAGAATTGACAGTATAAATAAGCTGAACAGAAGATTTCAAAGAGCAGCTTGAGAAGGCAAAGTCAATTATTACAATGAAATGTGCAAGGACCTGGAGTTAGAAAACCAAAAGTGAAAAACTTGCTCAGCATTTCCCAAGCTGAAAGAACTGAAGAGAAAATTTAACCCTCAAATTGCAATATTGAAAGAATCCTTGGGCAATCTGTTGAACGATGCAGGAAACATCAAAAGAAGATGGATGGAATACACAGAGTCACAATACCAAAAAGAATTAGTAGATGATCATCCATTTTAGGAGGTGACATAGATCAAGAACCAATGGTATTGAAGGAAGAAGTCAAAGCTGCACTGAAGGAATTGGTGAAAAACAAGGCACCAGGAATTGTCGGAATACCCATTGAGAAGTTTCAACAAACGGATGTCCCACTGGAGGCACTCACGCAGCTATCCCAAGAGAATTCGAAGACAGCTACCTGACCAACTGACTAGAAGAAATTCATATTTGTACCCATTCCAAAGAAAGGTGATCCCGCAAACTGTGGAAATTATTGAACAATATCATTGATATCACATGCAAGTAAAATCTTACTGACGACAACTAAAAAATGGTTGCAGCAGTATATTGACAGAAAACTTCCAGAAATTCAAGCTGGCTTCAGAAGGGGATGTAGAGTGAGGGATATCATAGCTGATGTCAGATGGATCTTGGCTGAAAGCAAAGAATACTGGGAAAATGTTTAATTGTGTTTTATTGACTTTGTAAAGGCATTTGATTGTGTGGATCATAACAAATCTTGGATAACATTGAGAAGACTAGGAATTACAGAACACTTGATTGTACTCATGAAGACCTGTACACAGACCAGGAGGCTGTCATTCGAATATAACAAAAGGATACTGCATGGTTTAAAATCAGGAAGGGAGTGTGTTAGGATTATATCTTTCACCATACTTATTCAACCTGTATGCTGAGCAAATAATCTGAGAAGCTAGACTATATGAAGAAGGTGTCATCAGGATTGGAGGAAGGCTCATTAACAACCTGTGATCACAGATGACACACCTTTACTAGCTCAAAGTTAGGATGACTTGGAGCACTTTCTGAGGCAAATTCAAGAGTAAAAAAGTGGCATCACATTAAAGGGAGAAAATATTGAAGTTGTTGAAGACTTCATATTACTTAGTTCTACAATCAACACCAATGGAAGCAGCATTTAAGACATCAACAGATCTATTACATTGGGCAAATCTGTTGCAATACACCTCTTTCAAGTGCTGAAGAGCAAACTTATCTCCTTAAAGACTAAAACATGCCTATCCCAAGCTATGGTATTTTCAATTGTCTCATATGCATCTGAGAGCTGGACAATGGATAAGGAAGACTGAAGAAGAGTTCATGCTTTTGAGTTGTGGTATTAGTGAAGAATGCTGAAAGTATCATGGGCTGCTAACAGAACTAACAAATGTGTCCTGGAGGAAGTGCAACCAGAATGCTCCTATGGCCAGACTTCATCTTGCCGGTTTTGGTCATGTTGCCAAAAGGGACCATTCTCTGGAGAAGGATATCATGCTTGGTAAAGTAGAGGGTCAACAAAAGAGGGTAAGGCCCTCAATAAGATAGATTGACACAGTGGCTGCAGTGATGGGCTCAGGCATAGTAAGTGTTGTAACGCTAGCACAGGACTGTGCTTCATTATGTTGTACATAAGGTCGCTATGAGTTGGAGACCACTCAGCAGTGCAGAACAACAACTACAATGAGGATGTGGACAGATTGTGACTCTCATACAGTACTGGGACTGTAAAATGATACAATCACTGAGGAAATCAGTATGGTGATTCCTTAAAAAGTTGAAATTAGAAATAGCATTTCATCCAGCTATCTCATTTTTAGGTATATATGCTAAAGAAGTGAGAGTCAGGACTCAAATAGATATATGCACACCTATGTTCATCACAGCACTATTCACAATAGCAAAGAGATGGAAACAAATTAAGTTCCCATCAACAGAAGAATGGATAACCAAACTATGTTATATACGCACAATGGAATACTATGAAACACTAAAGAATAATGCAGAATCTGCAAAACACCTTTTGATGTGGATGAACTTGGAAGACATGCTGAGTGAAATAAGTCAATCACAGAAGGACAAATATTGTAATTAGTCCATTATTGTAACGAGGAAAGTTTTATTTAAA
>NW_006921712.1:5631356-5637356 GCF_000298275.1 Orycteropus afer afer
ATGCCAATTGAGCCTGATGTCCCCTGCGACTATGGTCCCAAGCCCACAGATTCAACTACTCAGTCACTCTGTGTAGCTGGCTGTGACCAAGCAGTGACCAAACCTTGCCCCTTGTCAGCTCTACTATACACCTGGGAATTCTGATCATTCACATAAACTTATAGGACCATTGTCTGGCAACCCTATATATGATCTTAGATACACTCCCCATTTCATAGACATACCTAATCATTTAGCCTGTCCACCCATCTGTCCATCCATATACACATGTTTGCCTTCACTGACAACACAGTACTCCATGTGCAAAAGGGTTCATATTTGTTGTCTTTACTTCCCATGAACCTCTCTATGTCTTTCTCATTCTCAATGGTGCCATACTGGTCACTCACATTTGATACATTGCCCTTCTCTTCACCCAAATCAATATTTATCTCTATCTATCTAGCAGCGTTTCCTCCCCTCCCCTTCCACCCCTGGTAACCAACAAATAAATTTCCCTTCAATAGATAAACCTTTACTTAACTCTTACAATAACCGATCTTTGTCTCTTGAGTGGTGCATTTAATCCATTTACTCTTAGTGCAATTATCAACAAGTATGTGGCTAAAGCACTTGACTGCTAACCAGAAGGCTGGAGGTTCAAACCCACCAGCCGCTCTTCGGAAGGAAGTAGGATTGGGCAATCCTACCTCCGTAGTGATACTGCCTCAGAAACCCAAGGAGGGGTCACTACGAGTTGGGGCCGACTCGACGGCACATAACAACAACAACAACAACATATAATTCTCTGTGCTGAGCTCATTTTGTTTATGAATTGTGTTATCATCTTCTTCATTGTTATTGCTTCAGAACTTGCAAAATACTAAGATTGTCCTCCTTTTTATTTATTTTTTTTCAAGGTTACCCTGTGATTTATTGTTTTTTTCCCAAGTTTAAAACAGTCTGTTCTTTCTTACAATTGTCTTGACCTCCTCATCATTTAGAAGTTCTGTAACTAACTATTTACTCCCTCTTTTTGGTTTGTAGATGTCCTCATTTACCAACTGATGTCTCTGGTTCCCTCTTCACCATCATGTAAACTTATTTTACTTTTAATATTTCTGTAACTATGTTGGTTTCTGGGTTATGTCATCATATGTGTTTATCTTCAGTTATTGTTTATTTTTGTTGGTTGTCTGTCCAAAGGAGTCCCTTTAGTATGTCTTATAAAGTTGGTTTGGTTTTAACAAATTCTCTTCATTTCTGCTTATCTGGAAATGTTCTAATTTCTCCATCATATTTTAGGGACAGTTTTGTTGGTTATATAATTCTTGGATGGATTTTTTTTTCAAGGTTTTATGTATATCATCCCATTACTCTCTTTCTTGCAAAGTTTTTGCTGAGGTATCAGAACTTAGTCTTATTGGTTGCCCTTTGTAGGTAACTTTTCATTTTTCCCATGTTGCTTTCAGGATTCTTTCTTTGTCTTTGGTTTTATTGAGTTTAATGATGATATGTATTCTAGTTACCTAGTACTGCTCTGACAAGGATACACCACAAATGGGATGGCTTGAACAAACAGGAGTTTATTCTCTTATAGTTTGGGAAACTAGAAGTCCGAGTTCAAAATGCCTGGCTCTAGGGACTGTGTGAAAGACCCTTGACCTTGGGTTTCAGCTCTGCCTTTTGTTCCCAGCCCAATGAAGCTAGCGGCATCTCTTTACTCAGGCACCTATTGGCTGCTGAGGCTAACAATCTCAAGGTTGACAAATAAAATGGCACAGTTCCAATATTACCAAACCACATGTCATACCATTAATGTAAGTCCAATGAAAATCCCAAGATCAGTAGAGCACGGCAGGCTGCTAAACAATGACTTGGCTACACACAGGGTTCAAGCATGCCATGAGCGAGAAACCATTCCCAAATCTGTTTCTTATATACATGAAGCAGACCACATAGCCAAAGGAAGCTACTCAGCTGCTCACAGTAGATTCCACCTTGGAGATGATTACCAGTCTCATCATGGGAAGTACTACATCCAGCTGCCCAGCCACTCAACCAGGCCTAGCCAAGTTGACACACAAACTTTACCACCACAATATGTCTTGGTGATTTTCTTTTAAGGTATATCCTGTTTGGGGTTTGTTAGACTTCCTGAATGGATATATTCCATCTTTCATCATATAAAGAAAGTTTTCTCACAAAAAATGTTGGATAATTTTTCTCAGTGGCTTTACTTGTTTTTTTCCTGTTCTAGAATTCCAATTACCCGTAGGTTATTCCTTTAGATGGTATCCCACATGAATCTTAGGCTTTCTTTATTTTGTTTTGATCTTTTGTCTGATCAACCCCTTAACAAAGTTGTATTGAGGTATTTGCCTTCAATCTCTTTAATTCTGTCTTCCATTGGTTTGATTCTACACCTTTGTCTACTCAATGCACCATCTATTTCTGAAATCTTATGATTAATCTTCTGGACTTCTATTTGTTGTTTTTGTATCCTTTCTACTTTTTATTTGTCTGTTTGTTCTTGTACTATTTTCCTAAATTGTTCTAGAATTTTGCCTGTATTTTCCTTAATTGTTCCAGTATTTTCCTTGACGTTGTCAGTGTTTTCTTTGGTCTGCCTCTTAATCCATTGAAGTTACCCATATATAATTCTTTTGAATTTCTTGTCAGGGAGTTCCAATGATGTTTCTTCCTCAGGAAAGTTTTCTGGGTTTATATCCTGGTTCCATGTTTTTACTACTTTATCTTGCTTTTTTTGTGAACTGTGATGGTCTGTTGTCTCCAAGACATTATGGTGGTATTCTGTTTATGTTTAATTTGTGCTTGTATGTTGATATGATTTGCATAAGATTTTTTTCCTTTGTATTGTTTTGATATATCTGTGTAAGCAGGTATTGTGCTCCACTATTCACTAGTTGTTAGCTCTTAGACACTCACCATCTGTCTCTTGGTGGTTGTGATAGAGAATGAGAATGTGTACACATATCTCTGTTAGCTGTTCATAAAGAGAAGTTGAGGTTGAGTTGAACTGGAATTGGCTGTCATCTATCGTTGATCAGCTGGTACAAGAGCAAGAGTTGGCCCTCACTTAGTGGGTGGGGCTGCAGGAGGTGCAGGTATAGTTGTGTTGTGTTAGAATGATTGCTATCTCCCACTCTGTTAGCAAATAAAATAAACGACCAACAAAATTAAAACAAGAGAACAAAAAAATAAAAACAGCATAAATAAACAATCAGAAACAATCACAAACACAAAAGAAATGCAATAAATGAGAAGAAAAATTTTCAAAATATCTTTAAAATGAGTAAAAGAAAGATAATGAGTAAAAGAGAAATATTAAAAAAAAGTCACAATATGTGAGGAGGGAGGAATGAAAAAAAGAACAAGCATACAAGAATGGTAAAGAAAAAGTGGGAAAACTGCAAAAGAAAATAAAAGGAGATGGGAAGAACCAAAAGAAAGAAAAAAAAAGAAGGGACAGGAAAACGGGAGGAAAAAAAAGGAAGAAAAGGAAGAAGATAAAAAAAATAATAATAATTTAAAAACAAATAATAAACAAAACTGTGGGGAGTGAGGCATGGAACCCACACTCTGTCAGGGCGCAGACCTGGAAAGAATTCCTGCTGATCAAGAAGGTGAGTGGAGACAGGGATAGCCACACCTCTGTTCACCAAGAGGGTGTGGGTTATAAGAGTAATATCAAGGGAATATTGCATCTTTCTAGTCTTAGCCTGTGCAGTTGCCTGTGCTGTCTTCAGCAGTTGGAGCCTATTCTTAGGTCACTGTCTAGATAAGAATGCCACTGGCATGTATTCAAAATGGCTGCACCCTCAGGGCAGCTGCTGGCAGTCTACAGGTCTATTTGTATCCTTCTTTGCTGCTTTCCTTTCTGGTTGTCAGGCACCAATGCAGTCCCTGCCCATGCAGTCCTTGTTTAACAGAGATGATTCTTAGGTTGCTTCTGGGGAATATTCAAAATGTTTGTGCCCTCAGGACAGTCAGAAGTCTGCTGCTCTGTCTCCTTACTCACTATTTCTTTCATTCAGGTTCTTCTACTAGTGCTATTTAATTCACTTCTTTATTCTTCCCTTCAAAATTCAGGGTTCCAGGATCATCTTATGTTTTGGTTTCAATTGGTTTATCATTGTTGTTGTAGTTCATTTGTGTAGCTTATCTGTCTTTTCCATCATCTTTCCAGAACTCCAGGGATAACCATTTTACAAAGCACTTTTTTTTTCTCCTGTTTTAGCATGAAATGTGATAACACTGGAGTAATATGTTCTGTATTAAGTACTACATTCAAGAAAAGAAAATATTTTTCAGTTTTCCCTCAGGCTAAAACTTTGTGCAAAGATGTTAGGTGTTTCCAAGATACACAACTCTTCTTTCAAGTGCCTTTGACAAAAGAAATATAATTTTTTTTCTAATCAGAAGATTATTTTATTTTCCTTCTGCTTTAAGTTAACTTTCTTATGTTATTGCCAGGAAATTTGGAAGGAAGCTACCTGACCAAGCAACTGAAGAGATCTCTATTTATTCCCATTCCAAAGAAAGGTGATCCAACAGAATGCAGAAATTATCGAACAATATCATTAATACCACATGCAGTTAAAATTTTGTTGAATGTAAGTCAAAATGATTGCTATAGAATATTGACATGGAACTTCCAGCAATTCAAGCCAGGTTCATAAGAGTGCATAGAACAAGGGTATCATTGTTCTATCAGATGGATGTTGCCTGAAAGCAAAGAATACCAGAAAGATGTTTACCTGGGTTTTATTGACTATATAAAGGCATTTGACTCTGTAGATTATAACAAATTATGGATAACATTGTGAAGAATGAGAAATTCAGGACACTTAAATGCGCTTATGAGGAACCTGCACATAAACCATCAAGCACCTGTTCCAATAGAACAAGGGGCTACTTCATGGTTTAAAATCCAAAAAGGTGTGTGTCAGGATTATATCTTTCATCACACTGATTCATTGAGCAAATAATCCAAGAAGCTATACTGTATGAAGAACATGTTATCAGGATTAGAAGAAAAATCATTAACAATCTGTGATATGTAGGTTGCTTGCTGAAAGTGAAGCTGATTTGAAGCACATATTGATGAAGATAAAAGACTACAGTCTTCAGTATGGGTTACATAACATAAAGAAAATGAAAATTCTCACAATTGGACCAATAGGTAACATCATGATAAATAGAGAAAAGATTGAAGTTGTCAGGGATTTCATTTTATTTGGATCCACACTCAAAGCCTATTGTGGTAATTCAGTTTGTGTGTCAACTTAGCTGGGCCTGGTTGAATGACTGGGCAGCTGAATGTAGTATTCCCCTTAATAAGACTGCTAATCAACTCCATGGTGGAATCTGCTGTGAGGAGCTGAGTAGCTGCCTTAGGGGATGTGGTCTGCCTTGGGGAGTGGTCTCTAGTTTATGGCATGCTTGGGCCCTGCATGTCATTGTTCAGCATCCTGTCATGCTCTGCTGACCTTAAGACTTATGATGGACTTGAATTAATGGCCTGCCATGTGGTTTGGTAACATTGAGACTGTGCCATTTTATTTGACAACCTGGGCTTGTTAGCCTCAGCAGCCAGTAGCTTCCTGAGTAAAGACAGGCTTCTGGCTTCATTGGGCTGGGAACAAGAGCCAGAGCTGAAGCCCAAGGTCAAGGGGCTTTCATACAGCCTCCAGAGCCTCGCATTTTGAACTTGGACTTAAAGCCTCCAAACTATGAGAGAATAAACTCCTGTTTGTGTAGGCTATCCCATTTGTGATATATTTTTGTCAAAGAAGCACTAGGTAACCAGAACACCTATTGAAGCAGTAGTCAAGAAAACAGACAGTCTCAATTGGCATAACATACTATACAAAACATTGTTCTACCTCCTACTTTGGCGAGTAGCAACTGGGATCTTAAAAGCTAGCAAGCTGCCATCTAGATGCAATGATGGGTCTCTCCTCATCAAGAGCAAAGAAGAAAGAAGAAAACCAAAAT
>NW_006921712.1:5638211-5644546 GCF_000298275.1 Orycteropus afer afer
AGATGGGGCAATCTACTTCTGTAGTGATACTGCCTTGGAAACCCAAGGGGGGGTTGCTATGAGTCAGTCCGACTCGACAGCACATAACAACAACAATAACAAAGAAGAATCAATGCATTTGAATTGTGAATTGTGGTGATTGTGAAGAATATTGAAAATACTATGTACTGCCAGAAGAACAAACAGATCTATGTTGGAAGAAGTACAGCTTAGAAGCACGAATGATAAGTCTTCATCTCACATACTTTGGTCATGTTGTCAAAAGGGACAAGGATATCATGCTTGGCAAAGTAGAGGGTCATCAATAAAGGGAAGACCCTAAGTCCAATAATTGACACCATGGCTACAAGAATGGTCTCAAGCATAACAAAAGTTGTAAGGCTAGTGCAGGACTAGGCAGTGTTTCCTTCTCTTGTATGTAGGGTTGCTATGAGTCAGAGGCAACTTGATAGCATCTAACAGAAAAAAAAAAAAAAAAAAGGCCTTAAATAGAACAACTCAGCAACTACTTTTTGGATGACAAGGACAAATGTCTACATGGTAAAACTTCACTTTTATACTAAAATATACTTTTTCCTTTTAGTACCAAGTTGGTCACTGTGATAGAAGTAATCTTTGGGGTTCTTTAGGAAATTTCTTTTCTTGTTTTGAGTTTAGAAGATCTTAAAAAGTCCATGAATTTATGGTTATAACTTTACTTTTAATGTATTGGTGGACCTGTGACAAAGAATCTGGACTTTTTGAGGAAAGGACTAAAGAAGAATAAGGGTGAGGTGCTGGAATAGGTTTCATGAGCTCAATCAAAAGAAGAGAAGCCCAACAATCATATGATTTCCATGATCTGCTTCTAATAAGTTGTTCAGCAAAAACCTCATGGATAGTAGTGGAATATTATTTTTGGAGTGTGACACTTTCCAGATTTTTCAGCTTTTGTACCATCTTTACCACCTTCATTATATTCTGCAGTTACTGTTAGTGACAATGTCCAATGTTTATAATTGGTTGTGCCTGATTTTCAAAGAAGGAAAGTAAACCAAACACTTTCAGATATGTGGACATGAATATAAGGGAATTGAAGTAGCCTAGATCTAAAAAGTAAAGGGTCATTACTCCTAATTTGCATTTATCTTTAAATTCTGAAAACTCACAGGCTCTAAATGTTTTATGACCTCATAAAAATTCTACAGTTCTTAGTTATGTTCTCTTAATGAATCCATTTTTTTTTTTTTTACTTACTCTATGACAATGATACTGCAAACTATGACTCTGGTATTTCAAATACCAGCAGGGTCACAGGTTGGACAGGTTTCAATGCCACTTCCAAACTAAGACAGACTTGAAAGAAGGACCTGTGATCTACTTCTAAAAATTGGTCAGTGAAAACTTATGGATAGTAGTGGAACATTGTAGAATATAATGGCAGAAGATGAGCTCCTCAGGCTGGATATCACTCAAAATAAAATATATAGAGGAATCAATTTGACCACATCTGTGAAAAGAGGGGCAGTGGCTAAGCCATTTGACTGCTAATCAGAAGGCTGGTCATTCAAACTCACCAGCTAATCCTTGGAAGGAAGATTGGGCAATCTACTTCTGTAGAGATAACACCTCACAAAACCCAAGGAAGGGTCGCTATGAGTCAGATCCAACTCGACAACAGTGAGTTTTTTTTTTTTTTTTTCGGTTGTTGTTAAATGTCACTGGGTCAATTCTGACTCATGACAACCACATGTACAACAGAAAATACACTGCCCAGTCCTGCACCATCCTCATAATCATTGCTATATTTTAGCCTACGGCTGTAGCCACTGTGTCAATCCATCTCACTGAGGGTCTTCTATTTTTTCAATGACCATCTACTTTACTAAGCATGATGTCTTTCTTCAGGGAATGGTCCTTCCTGATAACATATCAGATATATGAGAGGTGAAATTTCACTATCCTTGCTTCTGAAGAGAATTCGGCCTGTGCTTGCTCTGAGACAGATTTCCTCTAGCAGTCTGGTAAAGTCAATATTCTTCACCACCATCACAATTCAAATGTATCAATTTGTATGTGATCTTCTTTAATCATTGTCCAGATTTCACATGAGCATGAAGCTATTGAAAAAGCAATGGCTTGGGTCAGACACATCCTAGTCTTTAAATTGACATATTACCCAATGCAATATATCATTTAATTTCTTGACTGCTTCTTCCATGGGCATTGATTGTGGATCCAAGTAAAACAAAATCGCTGAAAACATCAATCCTTTCTTGCGTTATCATGACATTCATTGGTCCACTTGTGAAGAATTTTGTTTTCTTTATACTGAGGTATTGGAGGTCTGGTCGTGCTGTGGTTCAAGCATTGGGTTGCTAAGCTACTCTGTCCTATATATAGGGTCACTATGAGTCAGAATCAACTTGATGGTAGTGGGTGGGTATTGTGAGACACAATCACACTGAAGGCTATACTCTGATCTTCACCAGTAACTAGTGCTTCAATTCTTCTTCACTTTCAGCAAACAACGTTGTGTTATCTGCATATAAGAGGTTATTAAGAAGTCTTCCTTCTATCCTGAGACAATGGAATAGCTCAATACCCTCAACATCCATAGTCAGACCAAGGTCAGGAGCCACCTTTGAAATAGATCCTCTGTTACTCATAGGTAAGTTAAATATGAAGCTGAAAAAAATTAAAAGAACTCCCGAGAGGTAAGTACAACCTTGTGTATATCCCATCTGAATTTGGAGAGCATTCAAGAATAGATTTGATGCATTGGACACTAATGAACAAAGACCAAAATGAGTTGTAATATGATGTCAAGGATATCATATATGAAGAAAGAAAATGATGATTAAAAAACAGGAAAGAAAGACAAGACAAAAATGGAAGTATGAATGGGTGAGAATCTCTGAAACTTGTTCTTGAACTTAGAGTAGGTAATAATTAGAGAATTGATGAAGTAAAAGAGCTGAATTGAAGGTTTCAATGGTTGACACAAAAAGACAAAATAAAATATTACAATGAAATATGTAAAGAACTAAAGTTAGAAAATCAAAGAGGAACACATTTGACGCTTCTCAAGCTGAGAGAACTTAAATAAATAAATAAATAAATAAATAAAGCCTTGAGTCATGCCAGCCTGACAATCCTTGCCATACCTGACTCATTGTTGCAGCTACCATATCCATCCATCTCATTGAGGGCCTTCCCCTTTTTTGCTGACCCTCTACTTTTCCAAGCTTGATATCTTCTCCATAAATGATCCCTTCTGACAACATGGCTAAAGTAGGTGAGATAAAGTCTGGCCATTCTTGCTTCCAAGGAGCATACTGGCTGCACTTCCAGGACAGATTAATTAGTTCTTCTGGCAGTTTCTGGTACTTGCAGTATTCTTCACCAACACCACAACTCAAAAGCATCAACTATTCTTCCTTATTCATTGTCCAGCTTTCACATGCATATGAGGTGATTGAAAATACCATGGCTTGGGTTAGGCACATATTAGTCTTTAAAGAGACATCTTTGCTTTTCAGCACTTCAAAGAGTTCTTTTGCACCAGATTTGTCCAGTGCAATATGTCATCTTATTTCTTCTTTTTTTCATGGAAAAATACAACATGTAACACATTTTAATGGCAAAAGATATATAGACTTTTTTTTCTTTTTTTAAATTGTGCTTTAGGTAAAAATTACAGAGCAGAATTTGTTTTACATACAAAGTTTTGTGTACATTTGGTTTCACTCCCCAATTATCATCTCCAACCCAACCTATCTCCCCCTCTATCTTCCCACTAACCCTCACCTCCCTATTCCCTTCTTAGTTGTGCACTCTTGTGTGTCCTGCTTTTCCTCCGTGTGAATGTTGCCCCATGGCCAATTGCTCCAAGGGATGTATCTCCATACAGTATGTGGGTGCATCTCCCTGGATTGAGTGATCTGCATGTATGTCTTATTTACTGGTTAAGAGCCAACCCTTAGGAGTGAGTTTTATCCCAGGCACAAAGTGTATCTGAGGGCCATAATTTTGTGGGTCCCACCAGATGCCATCCAACCAGTAATCTTGGCCATTATTCTGTTTTTGGATTTTGTTCCACATCTTTCCTCCCACTCTATCCAGGACCTCCAGTTTTGATCCCTTCCTGAGTGGTTGACTTTGGTAGCCAGGCACCATCTATTTTTTCTGGTCTTGAGGTACTTCATGCCCTAGGGCTGATTGTTTCCAAATGCCCTTGGTTTTTTTTTACTCTTCATCACTTCTGATTATAGGAGACCATTTGCTGTATCTTGGTGGCCGCTTGAAAGCTTTTAAGACCCCAGATGCTACTCATCAATGTAGGTTGTGGAACAATATTTTTATGTATTTTGTTGTGCCAGTTGATCTGTTGTCACCCATTACTGTTTTTCTGAATTGGCAGATCCATTGGATCTCTCTTCCCCAGTGTCTGGTTGTCTATGAGGGATTGTTCTATATCTGTCTTCTGTTGTTTCTGTAATGGTTGCAGGTATTTTGTATCACTGGAGTCTGTGCAAGACTAGCCTCAGCTGAATCTATCTATCTTTGGTCTAGAGTATACACCTGTTCACTGACCCCCATCTGACCTTCTCAGTTGTCTATGGGTTTATCTGTAGTTTGGCATTGGGTGTTAATGGTAATGCAGTATTGTGGATATACTGGTATTAGCCTCTGTCATCTAAATCTTATGTGCACAATTCAGTGTCCTCCCTTTCCCCAATATTATCATGCTGGTCACAGACTCTTTCCATACCATCTCTTCCCTTACCCACATCAGCAAGTGGCCCCAAACTAGCCCTAAATTATCCCCTACTCTTCCCTCCCCTTTTCAATAACCTACAAAGTGAGTGCCCTGCCTTAAGCAAACCCTTCCTTGTCTTTTACAGAAATGGGCTCATACAATATTTGTCCTTCAGCGATTGACTTATTTCATTCATCATGTTGTCCTCCAGGTTCATCCACATTGTGAGAGATTCTCAAATCCTTCATTATTATTTAATGTAGCATAATATTCCATTATGTGAATGCACCATAGTTTGGTTATCTATTCATCTGTTGATGGGCATTTAGGTTGTTTCCATCTCTTTGCTATAGTGAATTGGGCTGCAATGAACATGGGTGTGCACATGTCTGTTCATGTCCTGTCTCTCACTTCTTTAGGATATATTCTTAGTAACGGTATTGCTGGTTCAAATGGTATTTCTATTTTCATTTTTTTTAAGGAAATACCATACCATTTGCCAATTGTGGTTGTACCATTCTACAGTCCCACAAGCAGGGTATGAGAGTTCCAAACTCTCTGAAGCCTCACCAGCATTTGTTATTTTCTGTCCTGTTGAACTTTGTTATTATTTTTGGGGTGAGATGATATCTCATCATCATTTTGATTTGCATCTCTCTAATGGCTAAAGATTGTGAGCAATTCCTCTTATGTTTGTTGACCACCAGCATATCATCATTAGTGAAGTGTCTGTTCATGCCCCTTACCCATTTTTGAATTGGATTGTTTGTCTTTTTGGTGTTGAGGTGTTGAAGTTTTCTATAGATTTTAGACATAAGTCCTTTGTCAGATATGTCATAGACAAATATATTCTCCCAATCTATAGGTTCTCTTTTTACCCTTTTGATGAAGTCTTTCTATGTGTGTAAGAATTTAATTTTTAAAAAATCCCAGTCATCTAGCTTCTTTTCTATCTCCTGTGCATTCTGGGCTATGCTTGATAGTCTGTCCTGTAGATTATGGCCCCTAGATTGCCCCCTATTTTATCTTTGATGAGCTTTATAGTTTTGGATTTTACATTGAAGTCTTGGATCCAACTTGAGTTGGTTTTTATGTGTAGGGTGAGGTATGGGTCTTGTTTAATTTTTCTGCAGGTAGATATCCAATTTTGCCAGCACCATATGTTAAAGACAGTCAGCCCCAGGGTTGCAGGTGAGGAGAGACAACTCAGGGACACCCAAACTAGCAAGTGGGAAGAACAGGAGAAAGGGAATTAAAATCCAGGAAGCCAGAGAGAAGAGCAATCAGCCAAAAGGATTAGGTGAGGAGACAAACTCAGGCCTGCCCAGAGTTGTAGGCTGGAAGAGCAGGAGAAAGGGGATTAAAAGCCAGAAAGCCAGACAGAGGAAGAGTCAGCCACAAGGACCCGGGGGGGGGTGATACGAGAGGTCTCCAACAGCAAGACAAACTTGTCTGTCGGTTTGTGCTACTGTGGTGACATATAGATGTGAGTTTTGAGGCTGAGCCTCTGGTGTTTAAAACCCAGCGAGATGCACCTGGTGCACAGGTAACAGCCCAGCTTATAGACTGAGACAGACTAGACAGAAGGAAGAGG
>NW_006921712.1:5647290-5660944 GCF_000298275.1 Orycteropus afer afer
GATGTCATGCTTGGTAGGGTGGAGGGTCGACGAAAGGGGAGGCCTTCAACGAGATGGATTGACACGGTGGCTGCGATGATGGGCTCAAGTATAGCAGGGATTGTGGGGCTGGCGCGGGATCGGGCAGTGTTTCGTTCTGCTGTGCATGGGGTCCCTATGAGTTTGAAACAACTCAACGACACTTAACAACAACAACGTATGTTAAAGAGGCTATCTCTTCCCCTTTTAATGGGTTTGTCAAAGATCCTTTGTCAAAGATCAGCTGTGTTTAGATGGATGGGTCTATTTCTGGGTCTATTCTGTTCCATTGGTCTATCTGTCTGTCTTTGTACAAATACCATGCTGTTTTGACTACTGTGGCTATATAGTATATTTTGAGATCCAGGAGTGTGAGACCTCCCACTTTGTTTTTTCTTCTTCAGTAGTGCTTTACTTATCCAAGGTTTCTTTCCTTTCCATATGAAGTTAGTAATTGGTTTGTTCATGTCCTTAAAAAATTTTGTTGGTATCTGGATCAGGATTGCAATAAATGTGTAGATTGCTTTGGGTATTGTTGACATTTTTACAATATTCAGTCTTCCTATCCATGAGCAAGACATGTTCTTCCATTTATGTAGCTCCCTTGTAGTTTCCCATAGTATGATTTATAGTTTTCTTTGTATAAGTCTTTTGTGTCTCTGGTAAGATTTATTCCTAGATATTTTATCTCTTTAGTAGCTGTTGTAAATGGTATTGTTTCCCTTCTTTTTCAGCAGTCTCTTCTATGTTGGTGTAGAGGAATCCAACTTAATTTTGTATGTTAACCTTTTATCCTGCCACTTTGCTGAAGCTATTCGTTCCAGTAGTTTTTTTTTTTTTTTTGCTAAGTCTCTTGGGTTGTTGATATATGCGATCATGTCTTCTGCAAATAGAGACAGCTTTACTTCCTTTTTGCCAATTTGGATACCTTTTATTTCTCTTTCTGGCCTTAATGCCCTGGCTAGGACTTCCAGTACAATGATACATAAGAGTGGTGATAGAGGACACCCTGTCTGGTTCTGGTTTGTAAGGGGAATGCTTTGAGTCTTTGTCCATTAACAATAATATTGGTCATTGGCTTTGCATATATCCCCCTTATCATATTGAAGAGTTTCCCTTCTATCCCTATTTTGCTGAGAGTTCTGAACAGGAATCGTTTTGGATTTTATCAAATGCCTTTTCTGCATTGATTGATGTGATCATATTGTTCTTCTGTTTTGTTATGTGTTGGATTACATTGACGGTTTTTCTGATGTTGAACTGTTCTTGCATGTTGTTTGTTGTTGTTGTTATGTGCCCTCGAGTTGGACCCGACTCATAGCGACCCCTCCTTGGGTTGTCCAGGCAGTATCACTATGGAAGTAGATTGCCCAAAGTTCCTTCTGAGGAGTGGCTGGTGGGCTTGAACCACCAGCCTTCTGGTTAGCAGTCTAGTGCCTTATGAATCCCACTTGGTCAGTATGCATTATTTTTTTCTATGTTGTTGGATTCTGTTGGCTAGGATTTTGTTGAGAATATTCATGAGGGATATTGGTGTGTAGTTTTCCTTTTTAGTGGTATCTTTCCCTGGTTTTGGTCAGTGTTATGCTTGCTCCATAAAATGAGTTTTGGAATATTCTGTCTTTTTCTATGTTCTGGAACAGATTGAGTAATTTATGTGTCAACTCTTTTCTTAATATTTGGTAAAATTCTCCAGTGAAGTCATCAGGGCCAGGACTTTTTCTTGTGAGATTTTTTTTTTTTTAATGACCTATTCACTTTCTTCCTTTGTTATGGGTCTGTTCAAGTATTCTATCTCTAACTGGGATAGTTTAAGTAGGTCTTGTGTTTCTAAAAACTTTTCTATCTCTTCTAGGTTCTTGAATCTGTGGGAGTACAATTCTTCATAATACCTTGTCACTATCTTTTTTATTTCAGTTGGTTCTGTTGTGATGTCACCTTTTTCATTTATTATTCTTGTTATTTGCATCTTCTCTTTCTTTTCTTTTGTTAGATTTGACAATGGTTTGTTAATTTTGTTAATCTTTTTGAAGAACTATCTTCTTGTTTTGTTGATTTTCTCTATAGTTTTTTGTTTTCTGTTTCATTTTATTTCTGCTCTGTATATGTCTATGAGGTTGAATTGGTTGATTGTATTGTTGAGTTCTTTATTTTTGTCAATTTTTTTTTCTAGTTGATCTGTCCTTCCTTGAAAATGATGTGTTAAAGTCTCCTACTACTATTGTAGAGTTGTCTATTTTCCCTTTAAATTCAATTAATATTTGCTTCACGTATTTTGAAGCACTTTCTTTGGGTGCATAGATATTTATTATCGTAATGTCTTCTTGGTCAATTGACCCTTTCAGCATCATTTAATGACCTTCTTTGTCTCTTATGCTGCTTTTCACCTTAAAGTATATTTTATCAGAAATTAATATTGCCATTCCTGCTCTTTTTCAGCTACCGTTGGCTTAGTATATTTTTTTCCCCACTCCTTAACTTATAATTTGTTTGTTTGAAAGGTGGGTCTCTTGTAGGCAGCATATCAGTGGGTCTTCTTTTCTTATCCAGTCTGCCACTCTCTTTTACTTGACTGGTCCATTTAGTCCATTCACATTGAGTGTAATTAGTGCCAGGTATGTATTGATTGTGTTATTCTATTGTGTTTTTTTGTCATGTTGTTGGAGATTCCTTGGTCCATATACTTTTCTATGCTGAGTTCATTTTGTTATCAAGTGTTTTCTCTCTTTTCTTCTTTATTGTTGCTTTGGTGCTTACTAAGCTCATATGTTTTCCTTCCTTCTGCCTTTGCTTAGGGTGATAGTTATTTTTTTCTGTGGTTACCTTGGAGTGAATTCTCATCTCTGTACTTTTAGAACAGTCTGTTCTATAAGGACATTCTCTTGTTTTCCTCTCTATTTGGAAGTTTTGTACATAGAACTTTTATTCCCTCTATTTGCTTTGTTGCTGGTGTTGTGCGTAGATTGACTCCCTTGTTTTTTGTGTACAATGTTTTATGGGCTTGTTTTGACCATCTATTTCTGATTTGGTTTTAGAATTGATATCATGGGTCCTGATTTTGTTGTTCACTGTTGTGGGTTCTCTAATAGAAAGAACTCCTAAAGCATTTCTTGTAGGATTGGTCTGGTTTTCATAAAATCTCTTAACTTCTATTTGTCTGAGAATGTCTGGATATTCCCTCAAATATACCATAATATTTGATGGACAATTTGGCTGGATATACAATTCTTGGTTGGAAGTTCTTTTCATTCAGAGCTTTATATATGCTGTCCCATTGTCTTCTTGCCTACATGGTTTCTGCTGAGTAATCAGAAATCAGCCTAACTCTTTGACCATTATATGTGATATTTCTTTTTTGCTGGGATGCTTACAAGATTCTTTCTTTGTCTTTCATTTTGGAGAGTTTGATTATGATATGTCTTAGTGACTTTCTCTTGGGATCCATTCTGCATAGTTTTTTTTTTTTTTTTTTTTTTTTTCTAGCTTCTTGGACAAGTATCTTTTCTTCCTTCATGATATGGGAGACATATTCTGTTAGTGAGTCTTCCACAATTTTCTCAGGTTTTTTTTTTTTTTTTTTCCCCATTTCTTCTTGTTCTGGAATTCCAGTGAAGTGCAGATTGTTTCTTTTCATGTCGTCCCATATAACTCTTAGGTTCTCTTCATTTCTTTTAAATTTTTGTTCTGATTTTTCTTCATACAGGCTGTTCTCAAGGCATTCATCTTCTAGTTGGCAAATGGATTCTTCAGCCACTTCTAGCTTATTCTTTTGTGTTTCCATGTGTTGTGTAAAATTGTGTAATTTTAGTATTCATCTTCTGGATTTCTAACTGCTGTTTTTGTATGAGTTCTGATTGTGCATTAATCTTGTTATTTTGTTCTTGAATGGTTTTCCTGAGTTTTCTCAGGGTACTATCTGTGTTCTCCTTAGTTCTGTTTGAGGTTTCCTTAAGCTCTTGTAGAGTTCCATGCACATATCTTCTAAATTCTTTCTTGGATAGTTCTATTGCCTCCTCTTCTTCCATGTTTAATGAGACTTTTGTTTGGGATTTTATTTCTATTGTCTTATCCTGTTTTTTTCTTTGATTTGAGGTTGCCTGTTGTTTCCTAGACATTTTGAAGTTGCTGTCTTTAACTGTTAGTTATGTATTGATTTGTTTTGTCTTGATTTTATTACTTAATATTTTTGTCAAGGTGGAGCAGGCGTAATTTATTTATTTATTTATTTTGGTTATTAATTCAAGTGTGCTGGGCTCATCTGTAGTTTCCTTTGTGATGATGAAATCATTGCTTAGAATGTGGATGCAAGTCTCTGTTCATAATGAAGGGGATTTAGGATTGGAACAGGCAGATGTTATAGTGGATTAATGTGGTTCTTCTATTGGATGAGGCAGGGGAGAGGTGGGGAAAAGAGGAAGAAAAAGGGGAAAAAAAAAAAAAAAAAAACCCTCCAAGCCATCAGTAGCGTGGTTCTGGGGTTTTGGGTCTGCTGCCAATGATGACATTATATGGTCACTCACCAGCCCACAGCTCAAATTTGGCAAAGACCCCAATGGATAGGGAGCAGCCAATTTCCCCCAGGTTCAAACAGCTGCACAAACCCTGCACTCTGTGCCTCTCCATGCAAAAAAGCTGTCCTGGAAGAGCTGGGCCCCAGCCCCATGCTGTGAGCTCATCCCAGAGCCCACCCACCTGGCACATGCATCCCCTTCTGTTCTCAATTCAGCGGTGACCCAACCCCAAGAGGTCTCCATGCCACTTCTCAGAAATGCCATCCTCCCACTTAGCACAGGTCTCAAAATTACCTGTAGAAGCCAGTGCTGTGAATAGACTCCTGGAGTGACTGCTGGTCCTCTGATGTTCTCCCTCCACTGCTCAGGGAGTGCTCTGATGCTCCATCTCACCAGCTGTTGCTCTGCAGGACAGGTTCATTTATTTTTATTCTTCCTGGCTGTTTACACTACCTCTCCCTCCTTTCTTCTCCTTCTGCACTAAATCTGGCCTTCTCCAACTTAATGAGCACAGCTCCAGAGTCCCTGCTTCAAACTGCTTCACCTAGTTTTTCAGGCATTAAGATGTTAGAGGGAACAAACATGTTCTTCTTAATAGCTGTCATCTTATTTCTCGACTGTTGCTTCCATTTGTGTTGATTGTGGAACCAAGTAATATGAAATCTTTGACAACTTCAATCTTTTTTTTTTTTTTTTTTCATTTGTCATGATGCTGGTCCAGTTGTGAAGATTTCCATATTCTTTATGTTGAAGTGCAATCCATACTATAGATTGTAGTCTTTAATTTTCATTAGTAAGTGCTTCAAGCCATCTTCACTTTCAGCAAGCAAGGTTGTGTCATCTGCATATCACAGGTTGTTAATAAATCTTCCTCCTATCCCGATGCCACATTCTTCTTCATATAGTCCAGCTTCTTGGATTATTTGCCCAATCCACAGATTGAATAAGTATGGTGAAAGGATACAGTTGTTTCTCTAGCACTGCTGTAATAGAAAAACCACAAATGGATGGGTTTACAAACAGGAATTTTTTGTCTTACACTTTAGGAGGCTAAAAGTACAAATTCAGAGTGCCATCTCAAGGGGCTGTATGAAGGCTGCTCAACCTTGGGTTTCTGTTCTGCTTCTTATTCTAGGCCCACTTGAACTAGAAGCTTTTTGTTGTTGAGTCTGACAAACCCAAGGTCAGCAGTTACAATGATACAATCTCAAGATCGGTAGGCAACGTGACAGACCACTGGTTCATGTCCTGGGACAATTCCAAGATCAGCTGGCCACTGGATGAAGACTTGGCCAAGTACAGAATCCAAATATGCCAAAAAACTAGGGACCTTTCTCAAAGCTTCCCCATATATAGTGGAAGCAGGCCACAGCAGATTCCACCATGGAATTGATTACACCAGATCCAATTTTATTATGGAGAAAAACTATATCCAGCTTCCAAGCTACTCAAATGATGGTCCAGCCAAGTTGGCACACAACCTTAACTACAACAGTAATATTTCATGGTATCAGTGGACCACAGTTTTTGGTACTCAATTATGTGCTGCGGGAGCTCTGGTGGTATAGGGTCTAAGGCTTTTGACTGCTAATCAGAAGGCTGGTGGTTCAAACCCACCAGCCACTCCTTGGAAGGAAGGTTGGGCAATCTACTTCCATAGTGTTACCACCTCAGAAACCCAAAGAGGGGTTGCTATGAGTTGGATATGACTCAATGGCAGTGAGTGAGGTAGCTATATGCTGTAGGATCTCTGAGTTTTTCCCAGATTTGAACCTTTATGAAAAATGTTTTTATAACATTACAGGTTTTAAGTGAAAAAAATATGCATATATATGTATGTATATATATGACTATATATATATGTGTGTGTGTGTTTGTGTGTGTGTGCATGTATATATATATACACATATATGTGTGTGTGTGTGTATACATATACTTATACATATATATACTACACCTTTGGTTAAATGCCCAGGAGTACAATATTTGGATCTTACATTAGTTATATGTTTAGCTTTTTATGAAGCTGCTAAACTGTTTTCCAGATTGACTGTACTATTTTTCATTCCAGCAATATGTGAATAATACTGTTTCTCCTCAACTTTACTAGAACTTGGTGTTTTCACCATTCAGATGGGTGTGTAGTGATAACTGATTGTAGTTTTAATTTATATTTCCCTAATATCTAATGGAAGGAGGTTTGACAGCACAGTAGTTAAAGCATTTTGCTGGTAACCAAAAGGTCAGAAATTTGAACCCTTCAGCCACTATACAGGATAAAGATGAGACAGTTTGCTTTCTTAAAAGATTTATAGCTTTGGAAACCCTATGGGGCAGTTCTACTCTCTTTCATAGGGTCACTTTGAGAGGAAGTGACTCAGTGGCAGTGGGTTTAATGTCTAATGATAGTGAGTATCTTTCATGTGCCTATTTGTTATCTGTATGTCTTCTTTGGTGAAATGCCTCTTCATATCTTTCCCTCATTTTCTAATTGGATTTTTATTGTGATCACTCTCATTCTTTTACTTATGAGTTTTTTAAGTTATTCCTAAATTCTTGATATTATCTTATTCTTAGATATATGATTTGCAATTTTTTTTCTCCCAATATGTCACCTATTTTTTCAACTTCTTAATGCGGTCTTTCACAGAACAATTGTTTTTAATTTTGATGAAATCCATTTCATCAATTTTCCTTTTATGTAACTTTAAATTCAAGATCTTTAAGATTTTTTTTTCCTATTTCATTTTCTAAAATTTTATAGTATTTTATTTTATATTTAACTCTGTGATCATTTTTTTAGTCATTTCTTATATAAATTATGAATCTTAGATTGAAGTTCTTCTCTTTCCTTATTTATCCATTTATTTATTTATTTTTAACTATCTGAATATCCATTTGTTTCAGTGTTTTGAAAAAAATTATATTTCCTTCATTCAGTTAAGTGAGAAGGCAGGTAGCCATTTGGGCAAGACAGGTAGGCGTGCTTTTCTTTGTCCCTCTTCCTGCTGCCATCTTCAGGCCTTAAACTTCCCTTCTCCCTATGATTGTTAGCAAAGGCTTGATGATTGTCAGCAGAATTAAAAAATATATATAATTAGTCACATAGGCTGGAGCTATAAAGTAGTTGGTAGAGGAAATTATCTTTGTCTCTCCAACTATGGTGTTAATGGAGCACAAATAACAGTAAGATTATAGACAACCTAAGTGAACCTACCTGGCTAGGGGGAGACTAACAGGATGTAGTCTCCCATTGTACCCCTTAGCCATGACGTCAGGTAGAGGGTAAGTATAGAAGAATCTATATGTACTGTGACAATTTTCAAAAGAAGTGGAATAGCATGTCTTATAACTGCCCCTTATCATTCTCTCTCTCATCTGTGACAAAAGGAATGTGCATGTAAAGCCATCATCTCTGCCCAGCCAGCTTTTGAACCAAGGCACTGCTCATCAGTTGCATACTGTCTGCTTCTTATTGTAAGCAATAAAAGCTATGTTCTGTGTGCTAATAGATATGCATGCTCTGATCAGAATGTGACATTTATTGAGCAATCTATATTAGTTATTGGTTTCCTCTTCTAATGGCCTCCTGGCTATATAGAAATCAGACACATCCCAGATTTGCCATGGTTCACCTTACATTTAGTGCAGTAACACGTCTGAAAATGTCACTCAGTTGCTTTTCCCATACAAATTTGTATCCTTCTCATTGCATCATAGCTGTTTTTTCTTTTCTTTTCTTGTTTGTTTTCCTTGCAATTCAGTTGTGTTTCTGGGTTGCTGGCTTCTTTAACCCCAGGTCTTGGATATATGGGGCAAAAAAAGAAAAATAAAAAGATCCAGTAAACTTACCACTGTGCTATTTTTTGGGTCCTGAGATTGCTGGTCTGCCTTCCTCTCTTCATTTTTCAGAGCCTAATGTTTTCCAAGTAAATTCAGCCTTTTAAACTGCATTCCGTAGAAAGGATAGGGAAAAGGAATATGTCTATTCTTCTGCCAAGACTGGAAGATTTATATTAACTTGTTTTTTTCTTTATTGTGATTTGGGTGAAAATTTACAGAGCAAATTCACTTTCCATACAGAAGTTCACATACACTTTGTCTCATGACATAGAGCACAATTTACCACAATGCAACATCTCCACTCACGCTTCCTCCCGATAGTTACCTATTCCCAGTGTCCACCCCTCCATGCACTCATGCCCCCTGAGCTGTCTCCCTGTGCATAAGCAACCCTTCTTTCTCCTGTGATTGTTCTCTCCAAGGAGTGTATCTACCTCAGGTAAATGTTCAACTCATATGCCTGTCTATTGTTTGGCTGGAAGCCACAGGTGTGGTTCAATTCCAGACCTGAAGGGCTGCTGAGGGCCATAGTCTCAGTGGTTCCACTAGGCTCTATTGGACCGGCAAACCTGCCCCTCCCCTTTTATTTTCTCCAAATTATTTTGAGTTTTGTTCCACATTGTTCTTCCTCTCTATCCAGGATGTCATACATAGATCCCCTTCCAAGTGGTTGATAGTAGTAGCCAGGCACCATCTAGTTCTTCTGGTCTCATAGTCATATAGGCTACAGATCGAATGGTGTACCAGTCACTAGGACTAAATGTTTCCATGAATTTTTGGTTTTCTTCATTGTTCTTTGCTCTGGACAAGGAGAGACCCATCATTGCATCTAGATGGCAACTTGCAAGCTTTTAAGATCCCAGTCTCTACTTGCCAAAGTAGGAGGTGGAAAAATGTTTTGTGTAGTATGTTATGCCAATTGAGCTTGATGTCTTCTGTGACTATGGTCCCAAGCCCACAGGTTCAACTATTTGGTCCCTCTGAGTAGCTGGCTGTGACTAAGCAGTGACTACAACCTTGCCCATTTCCAGCTCTACTATGCACCTGGGAATTCAGATCATACACATAAACTTATAGGACCATTGTCTGCTAATGATATATACATGGTCTTGGGTATGCTCCCCACTTCATAGACATACCTAATACTTCAGCCTGTCCACCCATGTATCCACCCATATTTCCATGTTTGCCTTCACTGACAACAAAGTACTATATGTGCAAAAGGGTTCATCTTTGTTGTCTGTACCTCCCACATACCTCTCTATGTCTCTCTCTTCCTCAATGCCACTATATTGATCACTCACATTTGGTACACTGAGCTTCTCTTCACCCAAATCAATACTTATCTCTGTCTATCTAACAGTGTTCCCTCCCCTCCCCTCCACCTCTGGTAATCAACAAAGAAAATTTCCTTCTATAGATAAACCTTTCCTTGACTTTTACAATAACGGAATAATACAATATTTGTCGTATTGTGATTGACTTATTTCCCTCAGCATAATATCCTGCAAGTTCATCCACGTTATGTGTTGTTTTGCAGATTCTACATTATTGTTTAGGGTTGCATATTATTCCATTGTATGTATGTACTATACTTTGGTTATCCATTCCTCAGTTGAAAGACACCTTGGAGGTTTCCATCTTTTGGCTATTGTAAATAGTGCTGTAATGAACATGGGTATGCATATGTCTGTTCTTGGCATGGCTCTCACTTCTTTAGGATATATACCTAGTAATGGAATAGCTGGATCAAATGGTATTTCTAATTCCAACTTTTGAGGGAATCACCAAACTGCTTTCCACAATGTTTGTACCATTTTACAGTCCAACCAGCAGTGTATGAGAGTACCAATTTCTCCACATCCTCACCAGCATTTGTAATTTTGTGCCTTGTTGAAATTTGCTACTAGTGCTGGAGCAAGATGGTATCTCATTGTTGTTGTGATTTGCATCTCTCTAATAGCTAATGATTGTGAGCATTACTTCATATATTTATTGGCTGCTTGAAAATCCTCTTTGGTGAAGTGTCTATTCATGTTCTTCTGCGATTTTTTAATTGGATTGTTTATCTTTTTGTTATTGAGGTGTTGGAGTTTTCTATAAATTCTAGAGATAAGTCCCTTGTCAGATATGTTATTACCAAATATTTTTTCCCAATCTGTAGGTTCTCTTTTGACTCTTTTGGAGAAGTCTTTGGAAGCACATAAAAATTTAATTTTTAGAAGGTCTCAATCATCTGGTTTCTCTTCTGCTGTTTGTGCATTTTGAGTTATGCTTGATAGTCTATTTATGCCATATATGAGCATCCTTAAATCTGCCCCTAGATTTTCCTTGAGGAACTCTATAGTTTTAGGTTTCACATTTAAGTCTTTGATCCATCTGAAGTTTGCTTTTGTGTATGGTTTGAGGTACAGATCTTGTTTCATTTTTCTGCAAATGGATTTCCCGTTTTGCCAGCACCATTTATTAAACAAACATTCTCTTCCCTATTTAATGGATTTTGGCACTTTGTCAAAGATCAGCTGACAATAGGTCGATGGATTTATTTCTGGGTTCTCAATTCTATTCCATTGGTCTATGTATCTGTCATTAAACCAATACCAGGCAGTTTTGACTACTATGGCTGTATAGTAGGTTTTGAGATTGGGCAGTATGAGACCTGCTACTTTGTTCTTCTTCTTCAATAGTGCTTTGTTTATCTGAGATCTCTTTCCTTCCCATATAAAGTTAGTGCTCTGGAAGTGTAGTGTCTAAGGCACTTGACTGCTAACCAGAAGGTTGGTGGTTCAAACTCACTAGCCACTCCTTGGAAGGAAGATGTGACAATCTACTTCCGTAGTGATACTGCCTCAGAAACCCAAGGAGGGGTTGCTATGAGTTGAGTGCTACTCAACAGCATATAACAACAACAAAGAATGTTGATGAGATCTGGATTGGGATTACATTGAATGCATAGATTGCTTTGGGTAGAATTGACATTTTCACAATATTCAATCTTCATATCCACAAGTATTTGATGTTCTTCCATTTATATAGATCTCTTATGGTTTCTTGAAGTAGATTATTATTGTTTTCTTTGTACAGGAATTTTGTGCCCCAAAGTATTTTATTTTTTGGTAGCTATTGTAAGTGTTATTGATTTTCTTATTTCTTTTTCAGCAATCTCTTTACTGGTGTAGAGGAATCCAACTGATTTTTGATCATTGATCTTATATTCTGCCATGATGCCAAATCTCTCAATTAGTTCCAGTAGGTTTTTGACTGAGTCTCTTGAGTTTTCTAGGTAGAGGATCATATCATCAGTGAATAGGGATAGTTTGATTTCTTCCTTGTCAGTTTGGATGCATTTTATTTCCCTTTCTTGCCTTATAGCCCTGGCTAAGACTTCCAGTACAATGTTGAATAGAAGTGATGATAGCAGGCATCCTTATCTGGTTCCTGTTCACAAGAGGAATGGTTTCACTCTCTCACCATTTAGAATAATGTTGGCTGTTGGTTTTGCATAAATGCCCTTTATTATGTTGAGGAATGTCCCTTCTATTCCTATTTTGTTGAGAATTTTGATCAGGAAGGGGTGTTAGATTTTATCAAATGCCTTTTCTGCATCAATTGATATGATCATGTGGTTCTTCTCCTTTGTTTTATTTACGTGGTGGATGACGTTAATTGATTTTCAAATGTTGAACCATCCTTGCATACCTGATATAAAACCCCCTTGATCATAATGAATGATTTTCTTGATATGTTGTTGGAGTCTATTGGCTAGGATTTTGTTGAAGATTTTTGCATCTATATTCATGAGGGATATTGGTCTGTAGTTTTCCTTTTGAGTGATGCCTGTCTGGTTTTGGTATCAAGGTTATGCTTGCTTCATAAAATGAGTTAGGGAAGATTTCATCCTTCTCTATGTTTTGGAAGAGTTTGAGTAGGATTGGTATCAGTTCTTCTCTGAATGTTTTGTAGAATTCTCTGGTGAAACCATATGGGCCAGGACTTTTTTTAGTTGGTAATTTTTTGATGACCTGTTCAATTTCTTCTTTTGTGATGAACCTGTTCAACTTTTCCACATCAGTCTGTGTTAGTTTAGGTAAATGGTGTGTTTCTAGAAATCTGTCCATTTCTTCCAGATTTTTAAATTTGTTGGAGTACAGTTCTTCATAGTATCCTGATATTATCCTTTTTATTTCAGTTAGTTCTGTTATGATGTGACCCATTTCATTTCTTATCCGTGTTATTTGTATCCTCTCCCTCTCTTCTTTTGTTAAATTTGCCAGTGGTTTGTCAATTTTATTGATCTTTTCAAAAAACCAAATTCTAGTTTTGTTGATTTTTTCTATTGTCCTATTTTCCGTTTCATTGATTTCTGCTTCAATCTTTATTATTTCCTTTCTTCTAGTGACTGTTGACTTTTCTGGCTGTTCTTTTTCTAATTGTTGGAGGTGTTGGTTTAAGGTGTTGATTTTGACTCTTTCTTCTTTTGTGATGTGTGCATTGATTGCTATAAATTAGCCTCTGATCACTGCTTTTGCTATGTCTCAAAGATGTTGGTATGTTTTGTTTTCATTCTCATTTGATTCGAGGAATTTTTGATTTTCAATTTTTATTTCTTTTCTTACACAGTGCTTCTCAAGGAGTATATTGTTCAGTTTCCATGTGTTTACTCTTTTCCTGTTGATCTTCCTATTGTTGATTTCTAATTTGATAGCATTATGATCTGAGAAGATGCTTTGCAGTATATCAATGTTTTTAAATTTATTAAGACTTGCTTTATGGTCTAATATATGGTCTATCATGGAAAATGTTCCATGTGCAGTGGAGAAGAATGTATATTGTGCTGCTTTTGGGTGAAGTGCTCTATAGATGTCTATAAGGCCAAATTGGTGGATTGTATTTTTTAGCTCTTCTGCATCTTTGTTGAGTTTCTTTCCAGTTTTTCCATCTTGAAAAGAAAGTGGTGTATTAAAGTCTCCCACTATGACTGTGGAGTCATCTGTTTGGCTTTTCAACTCTTTTAAAGTCTGATTTATGTTTTCTGGCTCTTTCATTGGGTCCAAAGATATTTATTATGGTTATATCTTTATGTTCAATTGATCCTTTAATCATTATATAATGTCCTTCCTTGTCTCGTTGGTGGTTTTTTCTTAAAGTCAATTTGATCAGAAATTAATATTGCCACTCCTGCCCTCTTATAGTTGTCATTTGCTTAATATATCTTTTTCCAACCTTTGATTTTTAGTCTATTTTTGTCTTTATCTCTAAGGTGTGTCTCTTGTAGGCAGCAT